>NC_053391.1:531910680-532210680 GCF_905171765.1 Bufo bufo | reverse complement strand
TTCCCATAGTCCTAACTTTTTTATTTTTCTATTCACCTAGCCTTATAAGGGCTTATTTTTGCGGGCCAAGTTGTACTTTCTAATGGCACCATTTACGGTTTCATACCATATAGTAGGAAGCGGGAAAAAATTCCTAATGGGGTAGAATTGGGAAAAAAACGCACTTCTGATAAAGGTTTTTATTTTTTATTATTTTACACTGTACACTATGCGGTAAAATTGACCTGTTATCTTCATTCTCCAGGTCAATACGGTTACGATACCACCATTTTTTTTAGTTATGTGCATGGGGCTGTGTGAGGGCCCATTTTTTGTACGATCTGTTCTTTTCAGTGATACCAATTTGAAGTGTGAGCGACTTTTTGATCACTTTTTATAAAAAAGAATTATTAGGTAGTTGAAGTGACCAAAAATGGCAAATTGGCTATTTTTTTTTCCCGTTACGCCATTTGCCGTATGCCATTAATAGTCATATTTTAATAGCATGGGCATTTTTGCACACGGCGATTCCCATGATGCTTATTTTTTTACTGTTTAAATATTTTTATTTTAAGGAAATTTTTTTTACTTTTTTTTAAACTTTTTTTTAAGTCACATTGTGTGACAATAACTGGCAATCCTTAGATTGCCTATTGTGTTCATTGATGTCTATATAGACACCATTGAACACTTAATTTGCACTTTACCAATACAGTGCTGCCACTTAGTGGCCTGTATTGGTATAGTCATCTAATAGGCACCGAAGCCTGATTAAGACTTCAGCCTATTAGATCAATGTAACAGGTTCCCCAATCTCAGCCGGGGAACGCTGTTACGGGAGCGGAAGTGCGCGACTTCAGCTTCCGGACTGCGCAGATGCCATGATCACATTTGACCACGGCATCTGAAAGGGAAAATGTATGGCTGATTGCATACATGTGCCGTGGATCTCTGCTATTTAATATAGCAGAAACCCACGTGCAAGCAGGCTCCATGTTTGGGGACCGGACTTCCGTTGTACATGTACAGGTCCTTAAAGGGTTTAAGTTGTACATGCAAAGCATATTAAGTTATAATATTAATGCATTATATTGGAGATATTCCAATGGACATGTCCAGACCTGTTTGGACGCACTCAGGCTGATGTCAGCAGTAAGTATATAAGGCAAGCTGGACAGATTTTGATAAAGTGATCTGTTATAGGGCTATCAGTTTTGAAACTTAAGATGGATAAATGCAAATGTGTTAACGATCCAGACAATTTCTGCTACTTATGTGGCAAATACACTACATGATCAGCGCAAGAATGTTACAAAGTTAGTGCGTCTTACAGCTTGCGATGCATTTGTACTAGTAGTGCAGAACTTCCTTGGGAACAGAAGAGCTGAAAACTATGCTAAATTAGTAGACAACATGCTTACAGCATATGAACAACTTGGCTGCCGAATGTCACTGAAAGTGAATTTCTTACATTCCCATCTTGACTTTTTCCCACCCAATTTGGGACACGTAAGTGACGAACATGGAAAGCGGTTCCATAGAGATATTTCTACAATGTAGAACAGGTATCAAGGCCACTGGAATCCAAACATGATGGGGGACTACTGCTGGTTTTTGCAATGGGAAAATATGACTGTTCACAAACACAAAAGCAGATGCCTGAAGCACTTTTAACAGTACTGGTCCTTGCTCAAGTAAGACTTTTAAACTGAAAAACAAGACTTTTTAAAATTGTGTTATTCCATTACATTTTCATACACTGTTTACTACGCAAACTTTGATGTAGATTAGGTAATTGTTGGAGTAAAACTCGTTCTGTTCAAAATTATTCAATGCTTTCCAAGTGCTTAATTCATTTAGGCATACTTATGCATAGCAAAATTTTGTGACGTGCTACAACAACTCTGACTTTGGATTTGTAATCCGCACACTCGATTTAGTATAGGACAAATGGTTTTTGCCCAGTAGCAGACGAAAAGTGTTTTTTTTGTTGCGTGGTGTTATTCATGTAAGACTTTAAATAGGAATATATTTTCTTCAAAGAACATCACAGACCTGAGACAAATCAAATCCCATAGCAATGAAATTCCATCTGAGGTACTGGAATGATCCACATGCTGAATTCAACATGACTGATAAATAAAGTTATCACCACATAAAGTGACAGATGTCAGATTTTAAAAAAATGGCCTGGTCCTTAACCCCTTCCCGACTGCAATCCGTTTATATACGTGATATTTGCACATGCCCCGTGCAGCTATCACGTCTATAAACGTCAAACCAGCTCTTTAATCCAAGCGCTGCAAAGCGCTTGGATTAAAGCTTCTGCCCCTGCACTGCTGCTGTCACGGACAGCATACAGTTCAGTAATGCCGGCAAGGGACCAATCCGAGTGGCCCCCTTGCCGACAATCGTTCCGATTGGTTAGTCTGTGCAGTCTGGGCAGTGGAAAAAATGCCGGTTTCAGGCTCTGATCTGCGCTCTGCAGACAGGGGCGGATTAAATGCATGATAGGCCCGGGGCTGTCTACCCAACTTGGGCCCCCCCCCCCCCCAAACCATTTTAGTTTAGTTTTTTTTTTTGTATGAAGAGGCTGCGGTGCTTCATGGGCGCCACAGTCTCTTCTTAGGCCATATGACATCTTCAGACTAAAAAAAAATACCCCAAATTGGGTCCTAAACTGAAAAATTTGGTCGCCAAATTTAAAATACATATAATTGTAATAAAAAAGACATGGAGGAGAATACAGCACCACATACCTCTTACATCCAGTGACATCTCTTGTCATGTAGACCTTCTCTTTCCTCTTCTCCTCCATTTGACCCAGACTACCATGGCAAATTCTTTTAGCTGCATCTCGTCTCTACAGTATGTAACACAGACACGTTAGATTTCTAAATTTTTCCATCAACCTCCTCATCCTGGTGTCCCCACAGTGTCATCCTGCCACCCCCAATACTGTGCCTGTTGTGCTCCCCAATGCCCAAGGAACTATACTGCTGAAAAAATAGTGACCCTAATAGACATAATTGGGGTAATTTATCAAACTGGTGTAAAGTAGAACTGGATTTCCAAAAGAGCTGTCAAATATGAAAGGTGGAATCTGATTGGCTGCTATGGGCAACTAAGCCAGTTCTGCGTTACACCAGTTTGATAAATTACCCCAAATGTTCCTATAGTGTCCACAGCAGCTGTAATGTCCCCTAGAGTGCCCCCAGTAATAATAACACCCAATACTGTGCTCCAGGCAATAATCCCTGTATAGTGTCCCCAGAAATAATAGAATTGCCCGTACAGTGCCTCCCCAATAGCAACACCCCCATATAGTAATTTCCACCACAATTTAATATGAGCCATGTTTTTATATAAGCATGGCTCATATACGAGAATATAGAAGTGTATTGGCATAAAAACTGCTATGCCAATTATAGTTTGTGCTGTGTTTTTTTGATTGAGAAGATGTAAGAGTAAACATTCAATGTCATTCATAAAAGCATTTATAACATTCAGCCATGCTGCTAAAATGTGTGATCTGTTTATGTTAATCTAGATTATGAGTTCACTGCTTATAAATGTTAATTTTTTTTTGTAAAGTTAATGACTTTCCACTGACCTTTTTGAGTTGTTGCTATCTATCCACAAATAAAAATATAATAGGGTGTTACTTAATATCTGGCAAAGACATCTGCTGCATACAGTTTAGTAGCTGTCCTCTTACGTTCTCTAACATCTGTTTTCTTAAACTTAATATTGCACTAATAATCTCATCATAGTGACATTTTTCCTAGGGGTACGATTTCAAACATTTAATGGAATAAGTGCAAAATACTTTTAATTATGAGGCTAATGACAGATTCTAACACTTTGTAAGTTTGAATGTGTGACCATAAATTAAATTAGTTTTACCCTAATGAAGCATTCACTTTCTGTCAACTAAAATGTTATGAATAAAAAATGCTAAGGTATGTATGCTATTGACTATACATGAAAGAATTTTTCAAAAATTTGATTCAGTCGGTTCTCTGAATTTAGAAAAAAAACTGCTATTTCCTGGCTGGTGAGCGCCTTTGTAGTGGCGTAGAACACTGTGCCTTGCACTAACACGCATAGGAAGTCTGCTGTGGTAGTAAAATAATACTATGAGTCAGTATGACATGCAGATGACAGGCGTCGCTCTTAGAATCACTACACACTTCACTTATTTGTGTAGTCACGGGGCCAAAACTGACCAAATAATTCAAGTATGAACTCAGCCTTACAGGTCGATGTTAGTGCCAAGAAGAAGTGCACTCCTTTTACACCGTGTCAGCTTATTTCACATAGATGTCTACAGAACCTCCTATATTAAACGCTTATACAAGTAGAGCCCCCCCCGACAGAGTGGAGAGGGTGTCAGCAGTAAGTTTGTGTTGACGTCACTGAATATTTTGCCCTTCCTCTGATCCGTCAGAACAATAGTGATGGACGAACATTGGCCGGGACGGTTCGCGAACGCGATCAAATGTTCGCGGACCGCAAGTTCGCGGCATGCCCCATTCAATTTAATGGCAGGCGAACCTGGAAAACCTTCAGCTCATATTTGCAGCCACCAAATACTTAGTAGAAGTGCACAAATAGTCCCACAACATGGACAGTGACATACTAGAAGGGGATCAATGATAAAAATTTCAACAAAAAAATATGTATCTTAATCAGGGGACATTTTATTGCATCTTAAAGGGAAATTCTTTGAAATGTGCACTGTCGGAGCCTAGAATTTTTTTATTTTAGGCCACAGGAGTACGGGCCTTAAAAATTAGGCATTCACCTGACATAAAAGAAATTCTGATTATGTGGATCGAGGTACATTATGCAGTCAATGGATAAAAATTTTACTGTAGGCCACTGGACTACAGGAGCCAAACATTAGGCATTCACCAGACAGAAAAGATCAAGTGATTATGTGGCCGGAGTTATATTACACGGTCAATGGATATCTATTTTACTGCAGGCCAGTACAAATGCAGGTCAAATACATATGTTTAAAAAAACTAAAAATATAAAATTGGATTAAAAACATGGCTAACAAAATCACCCCTCTTGAAAAAAACAATAATGATAATAGTTGAAATTCGATAACACGTGGTTGCCACTGGTCTTTAATTCCTCCAAGGCTGCAACAATTATTCATTCAGCGTACATAAAAGAACAAATAAGTATGTGGCTAGAGGTAGATTACACGGTCATTGGATATCAATTTTACAGCAGACCAGTGGACTACAGGTCCCAAAAATTATTCATTCAGCGTATATAAAACAACAAGTAAGTATGTGGCTGGAGGTAGATTGCACGGTCATAGGATATCCATTTTCCAGCAGGCCAGTGTACTACAGGCCCCAAAAATTATGCATTCAGCGGACATAAAAGATCAAGTAAGTAAATGGCTGAAGGTAGATTACACGGTCATTGGATATCAATTTTCCAGCAGGCCAGTGTACTACAGGCCCCAAAAATTATGTATTCAGCGTACATAAAATAGCAAGTAAGTAAGTAGCTGAAGGTAGATTACACAGTCATTGGATATCAATTTTCCAGCAGGCCAGTGTACCATAGGCCCCAAAAATTATGCATTCAGCGTACATAAAAGAACCTGCCCGACCCCTACCACCCCTGCAGAATGGACTGCCTCTTCCTCTGCCTGTCATTTTCAAAATGACCCTGTGAAAAAAGTCCCTATAACAGAGCAGAAGAAGGTATATCACACCTCTGCTTCAAACACTTTTTTTGGGGGGCAACTGGTATATCACACAAGTAGAAATTGTTTGTTCCAATGTCGTTTGTCACTATCTGTAGCTGCGGTAACGCAGCAAAACCGCAAACAAATGCTGCACTACCTAAATGCACTATATAGAAAGTATATTATTGGTATATAACACCCCTGCTTCAATCAGTTTTTTTGGCGGGCAACTGGTATATCACACCAGTAGAAATTATTTGTTTCAATAGCGTTTGGAACTCTGTGTAGCTGCAGTATCGCAGCAGAACCGCACACAACTGCTGCACAATACAAATGCACTATAATATACTTTATATGTTAGAAAGGATATTATAAGTAGTAAGTCACATTTATCGATAGCACACCTATACCAGTCCTTAAAAGGACTTTTGTGGCCCTATTAGCTAGCGTTTGGTGTCCCTAGGAGGAATTCCATGTGCTGAAACGTCTCCATTGGCTGTCCTGTACCATCTAATGGATGTGTCATGGGTCAAAGTTCTTCACAATGTAAAAGAATATGGCGCAGGCGGACATAGCCATATGTTCGCCCATTCGGCGAATCGCGAACGAGCAGAGTTCGCCAGAAAACGACCGCCGGGCGAACTGCAAGGCCATCTCTACAGAAAAATAACCCCCAAAAAATGGATCCTGTCTGTTAAGCATCCGCCTTCACTCGGTCAGCATTTGGTCAGTAGTCCATCAGTATTACTAATGCCCAAAAAAAACTGGAGTGGATCCAAAACACAGATGACACATGAATGGAATATTTTCAAGTCTTCTGTGTTTTGTACCCACTCCTGATGTTGGCTGCCAAATCATAAGCCACTTCTGATGGGACCATACAGGCCTTACAGTTGTTACACAGAGAGGATCCGTTGTGCGTCTCATTTTTCCTTCCTTCTGACAGATCAGAAGGGTCAAATAAATCATGATGTCAGCCAGGCTGAAAGGCAAAATAGTGGCCCAGTCATTAGGTAGGGAGGGTGGGAACAACATGAGAAGTCCACACAGTGGCACTAGGACATAGATGTGAGGTGGAAGCAGCATGAGGAGACCACCAAGTGGCCCAATGACAGAGTCTGGAGGTGGCGGCAGCATCATGAGGAGGCCACAGAGTGGCACAATGACAGTGTGGGGGTGGAGGCAGCATGAGGAGGCCACAGAGCGGCACAATGACAGAGTATGGAGGTGGTGGCAGCATCAGGAGGCCAAAAAGTGGCACAATGACAGAGTGTGGAGGTGGTAGCAGCAGCAGCATCAGGAGGAGGCCACAGAGTGGCACAATGACAGTGTGGAGGTGGCGGTAGCAGCAGCATCAGGAGACCACACAGTGGCAAGGTGACATAGTGTGGAGGTGGCAGCAGCATCACTTAACCACAGAATGGCATGGTGACAAAGTGTGGAGGTGACAGCAGCATCAGGAAACCACAGAGTTGCAAGGTGACATAGTAAGGAGGTGTCAGGCGCATCAGGAGACAACAGAGTGACCCGGTGACAGAGTGGGGAGGTGGGTGGCAATACGAGAATCAGCTGAAGATGGTGGGTGAAATAAGGAGCACTTGGCATCAGATGCGTGGCATCAGGTGGGTGGCAGCATCAGAATAAAACAGTCTCTTTTGTCAAAGTGTTGGTGTGGCACCATGGATGATCTAGTCTGATGCATCAGGCATTGGTGGGTGGAAATCCTGGCTGATCCACGCCTGATTCATCTTGACAAAGGTCAGTCTCTCCACATTTTGAGTGGACAGGTAAGTTCTCCTTGGGGTAACTATGGCCCCCGCCGTACTAAACACCACTCTAATTCCACACTACTGGCCGGGCAGGACAGCTTTTCCAGGGCAAACTCTGCTAGTTGCAGCCAAAAATCCAGTTTGACTGCCCAGTAGTCCAGCTGCTGGTTCAGGTCCTGCTCCAGGTATAGCTGCTGGCGAGTAGTTTCTTCACTAGGCAGGTGAAGAAAGCTCCTCATTAGCGACTCTCGACTCAAGTTGCTACTGATGGAGCTGGAACTTCTCCTTCCCCCCCACCCTGCAACAGCAGCCATGGCAGGGGAACGGAGGCCCCCTGGGTCAGACCTGCGAGAGGAAGGACGATGGCGCAGATAGGCAGCGGCCAACTGACTACATAGGATGTCTCTATAGTAGTTCAGTTTGTCCTCCCTCTCAGTGGGTGTAAAAAATACCCCTTTTTGGACTGGTAGCGAGGGTCCAATAAGGTGCAGAGCCAGAAGTCATCCCTCTGCCAAATAGTGACAATTCAGCTGTCACTACGCAAGCAAGTGAGCATGCATCGGGAAATTTGTGCAAGTGACTCGGAGGGGCTCCCTGCCTCCATCCCAACTGTTTACTGCCACTGTGTGTCTGGGTCCTCTGCCTCGTCTTCCTCATCGCCCTTTAGCTCCTCTGGCTGCTCCTGTTCCTTCTCTCCTGTCACCTGTGTGTAAAAACCAACCATTTTGCTACACATTGCTTGTACTTCAATGTCCTCCTCCTCCATTTCATCCCCCACAGGGCTCATGTGGCCATGAGATCTAGGCGCCACGTCTCTAGTCCCCTGACTAGCCAGATTTACCAGCATCTGTTCCAGGATATGAAGCAGTGGAATGACGTTGTTCATCCCGTAATCCTGGCATCTGACAAATAACGTGGAGTCCTCAAAGGGCCTCAGCAAATGGCAGGTGTCACGCATGAGCTGCCACTGGCTGACATAGAAGTTACACAGAGGAGTACTACTGTCTATTTTGATCATCAAGAAATCGTTTATGGCCTTTTTTTGTTCGTATAGTCGGTCCATCATATGGAGGGTTGAAATTTCAATTGATGGAAATGTTGCATATTAGCCTATGTTGGTGGATTCCGTTCTGTCGCTGCAGCTCAAGGAGGGTGTGCTTTGCAGTGTACGAGTGGCTGAAGTGCATGCAAAGTTTCCTGGCCATTTTTAGGATGTCTTGCTGATGGGTGAAAGACTTCAGGAACCAGTTGACAACCAGATTGAACAATTGTGCTATGCAGGGTGCATGACTCAGCCCTCCTTGATGCAGCGCCGACATAATGTTCTTCCCGTTGTCGGTCACCATGGTTCCGATTTTCATTTGTCGCAGAGAAAGCCAGGATTCGATTTCTTGATGAAGGTCACAGAGCAGTTACTCCCCTGTGCGACTCCATTTGCCCAGGCAAATTAGTGCAGAACAGCATGACACCGCCATGCCCTGCACATGTGGTTTGCTGAATTGTCCCTAAAGTGGAGGCTGAGGATATGGTGGAGGATGAAGAGGCAGAGGTGGATATTGACAACGTGGAGGCGGAAGCGGCATCACGTGGCCAAGTTGTTGGTGTGGCTGTACAGGAACCACATTCCCCCAGTGGGTCGTAAAGGACATGTATTGTCCCTGACTGTAGTTACAGCTCCACACGTCGGCGCTGCCGTGCACTTTGACAGACATCGACAGGTTCAAGGATAGGCCCACCTTCTGTTTTACATATGTGTGCAGGGCTAGAACACTTTTTATGCCAAAGAAATTAAGGTTTGGGATTCTCCACCTCGGCTTGGCACAAGCCATCAGTTCTCTGAAAGGTGCAGAGTCCACCACTAGTGTTGATCACGAATATTCGAATTGCGAATTTTAATCGCGAATATCGGCACTTTGAGAATTCGCGAATATTTAGAATATCGCAAAATATATTCATAATCGTGAATATTCGATTTTTTTAAAATACCAGTTCATGCGTTTTTATGCGAATATTTTAGGTGAATTTTATGCGAATTTTCGCAATCAAGAAAATAATGCCTGGAGATCATGAATTCGCAAAATCTCGAATATCTGGCGAATATTCGCGAAATATCGCAAATTCGAATATTGCCCCTGCCGCTCATCACTATCCACCACTTGGAAAGGGAGGGACTGCAGTACCAGCAACTTGGACAGGAGCACATTCAGCTTCTGTGCCATTGGATGAGTGCATGCATACTGTTGTCTCTTAGCAATCGCTACGATGATAGATTGCTGACGGAATGACTGACGAGGAGTAGGAGGAGGAGCAGGAGCATCAGGACCAGCAGATGATGGGAAGGACAGACAGATCCCTTTGGCTGAGGTGGTGGAGCCTTGACTGCCTGAAACTGGGTGCGTGCCACTGGGTGATGCAACAGTTGCTGCGGCAGGTTGGACCACCACATCGGAGCCACGCTTCTTCCAGGCCACTTCATGGTGATGCTGCATATGTTGATGCAGGGACGTGGTGCCAACATTGGCACCCTGGCCACGCTTCACCTTCTGGAACGTTATTGGGACAACAGTTGATGCAACAGTTGCTGCGGCAGGTTGGACCACCACATCGGAGCCACGCTTCTTCCAGGCCACTTCATGGTGATGCTGCATATGTTGATGCAGGGACGTGGTGCCAACATTGGCACCCTGGCCACGCTTCACCTTCTGGAACGTTATTGGGACAAATAATTTCTACTGGTGTGATATACCAGTCGTCCTCCCCAAAAAACTGATTGAAGCGGGGTGTTATATACCAATATACTTTCTTTATAGTGCATTTGGGTACTGTATAGTGCATTTGCGCATGAGCGTACGCGAAAATTATATTGCCAATATTTTGTATTGAAAAAAATTATTAATGGAGATTGCAAATTGGAATAATACATCTGGTATGTCACTGTCCATGTTGTGGGACTATTTGTGCACTTCTAGTAACTATTTCTTGGCTGTAAATATGAGCTGAAGGTTTTTCAGGTTGGCCTGCCAATAAAATGAATGGGACCCGCCGCAAACTTGTGGTTCGCGAACATTTGATTGTGTTCGCGTGAACCGTCCCGGCAGATGTTCGTCCATCACTATCCAGATGTTGTCTAAATACAGCTTATTACTTTTTACCTGCCTTTTTTGCTTTTTGGCCATGTTTGTAGTTGCAGTACATGTATATCTTTGGCTCTTCAAAATGAATTGTACTAGATATTGATTTTGACATAGGATATTAGCATATATTTTGTATAAATGGACAGTTTTTTGTATTTTTAAAATTAAAATTTACTTTTATTGTTTGTTCAGTGCCACAGACATTATTAACCCCTTTTCTTGTTTGCATTTGGCACCTTGATGACCAAGCATTTTTTGTTTTTAATTTTTTAATTGTTACATTTTAAGAGCTTTTTTTAAAAAATTTTCCTATTTGTAGCAATATGGGGGCTTGATTTTTGCGAGAAATATATTTTTTTTTTATGGTAGGCATCATTTCAGGGTACCTATAATCATTGGTTAATTTTTTATTAAGTCTTTCTGGAGCGAAATGGAAAAAATGCAATAACACCATTGACTTTTTATGTTATAAATTTAGCGACGTTCACTTTCTGGCATAGAAAACATAATAGCTTTATTATAGGGGTCAGTACAATTACAGAAATATCTCTCAGGCATGCAACAACAAGGCAAGCAATTAGACAACAAGGCAAAGACCAAAACAAATACTTTATTAATGTGAGATATGGGGTTTTGGGTCTTTGCCTAAGCCTATGTCAAATTGGAACATGCTCACCGGAGCATGTTCAGAAGGCTACAGAACGGCTGGAAGAATATTTTCAGCTTAATTCGACCCCGGATGTAGCACAAGGCATAGTTTGGGAAGCACATACGTCTGTGATAAAAAAATAAAATTACCTCTTAGGTTCCTTCCTAAAAAAACAAATGGAAGAACAGGTGGCATCTCTCATGAAAAAAAATACAATCTTTAGAAACCTCCCACAAAAAGAGCTAATCTGAGGAGGTGCTGGAACAGTTAAATGAACTGCGCTCCTCCCTTAAAAGCATCCTGAACCAAAGGACAGCTAAGCTATTCCTTTCTGCGTGCTTTAAATATTACGCGCATGGAGAAAAATCTTCAAAATTTTTACACTCACAGATTCAAAAGAGGAAAGCTAAATCATACATACAAAAGATCCGTACAACAACGTCCTCATTAGCTAGAAATACGGAGGAGATAGCGCTACGGTTCAAATAATTTTACGAATCACTATATAATATACGTTCAAATGATACACCACAAGATAGGGGGAAAAGATCTAATAGGATTGACGACTGGTTAGCATCTCTGAACCTTCCCACACTTAGAGATCTGCAGTAAAAACCATTTACACTACAGGAATTGACAGATGTGGTTAAATCAATCCTGATGCATAAGAGTCCGGGCCCTGATGGCCTCCCAATGGTTTATTACCGTAAGTTTCAGAAAGTCCTACTCCCCCAATTCCTAGCATTATGTAATGATACGTTCAAAGGGAAATCTCTGCCGGAACAGATGTTGATGGCTCACATTACTATAATTTCTAAGGAAGGAAAAGATGAAACGGTCTGTGCCAGTTATAGGCCAATTTCACTCTTAAACAATGATCTGAAAATGTTTGCCAAACTCTTGGCGCTTTGGCTAAAGCCACTATTGACAAACCTTTTCAGTAGTGAACAAGTTGGGTTTGTAGCGGGGAAAGAGGGTAGAATGAACACCACTCGACTTATAAACATCATCCATTACGCAAGTAGCCGTTCTGTACCTTTAGTACTGCTGGGTACAGACGCCGAAAAAGCGTTTGATCGCATTGATTGGCTGTTTATGCAAAAGGCTTTGACAAAGTTTGGAATTCCCGCAGATTTCGTCAATGCCATCATGGCTATGTATTCCAAACCCTCTGCTAAAGTGGTGGTTAATGGCACACTCTCTCCCCCTCTGCAGATTTCCAATGGGACAAGACAGGGGTGCCTTTTGTCACCCTTACTATTTGTCCTGACAGTTGAGTGTTTTTTTCAGGCTTTAAGACAGGATGACAGAATACGGGGTGTTGAGCTACAGGGGGTTCACCACCAATTGGCAGCATTCGCTGACGACTTGTTGGTATTAATTACAAATCCAGATGTAACTTTCATGGTTATACAATCCATATTCGATCTCGCCTGCAACCTCCCCCCCCCCCTTATTCCTTCCCACCCTTACTCCTCATTATCCCCATTATTGTGTTGTGATAACGCTTTTACATTTTTGTATGCAAGTGTAAAAACTGATGTAACAAAGATATACAAGATGTCATTAATGCCTTCATTGACAAATGCAAAAACTATTTGTTACGTACTTGCATTTATGAGACATCTATGAACAATAAAAATAGTTTGAACATAATGTGAGATATGGACATGACAGAAAGCTGGACCAGCTGATAAGGGTATAGTGGCAGATAATACCACTGGACCAAGTACATCGGTTTGACCAAGAGAGCCCCGTTCTACACAGACCCCCTGGTGGTGGGGATGAACTTAGCTGAGGTCTCACCTGTTACACCTCCAGGATGGTCACAGTACACTTGGGCACTTACCTGTACAGAACAACATTGGAGCAAGCACCATCAGTCCAGACAAACACGAGACTAAAATGGATCTCAGGCACAAGAACAGGAAGCCAAACATAACCAGGACACAGGACAACTGTTCAGCCAAGACATAGCGGAATCAAGACACAGAACCAGACAAGCATGTGCCTGTTCCCATGCGAAGTTAGTCCATGGGCGAACACACAGAGCTGCACACTAGACATGGAACTAGACAAGCAGATGTCTGTTCCCCATGTGGAGTTAGTCCATGGGCGAACACACAGAGGGCCACACTAGACACGGAACTGGACAACCAAATGTCTGTTCCCCATGTGGAGTTAGTCCATGGGTGAATAGACAGAGCTGCACCACAAGACACAGAACCAGATTAGCAGATGCATGTTACCCATGGGGAGTTAGTCCATGGTCAAAAAGATAGAGCTTCACCACAAGGTAAAGAGATGCCTCTCCCGATGCAGAGTTAGTCCATGGGCAAAAAGCCAAAACATGAAAGTTAAGAAACATCAGGCAGGGACCAGGCAGGATACAATGACCAAGTCACCTTCATGTTTCACTAGGTGGCCACACAGTAAGGGCAGATGGCAAAACCAGAGATCAGGTGCATAGATCCTGCACTCAGGAAAGCTGGAGACAGACTGACCCCCAAACCCACAGCTCACAGGATAACATAGCAGGTTAAAAAGATCAGCTGACCCCTAGTAAACCACACCCAGAACAGAACATTAACCCCACATGAACAGAGACAAACAGAACAGAAAGTCCATATACACTGGCCCGCATTCACACACAAGGCCGCAGCCAGCTTGCATGCAAAAAACTAGCAAGCATGGGAACCACCCACAACCAGTATGCAGAGTGCATGCCGCCAGCCTGCATGGCACATGTGACAGGAAAACACAGTGATATGGACACGGGTTGCATGCATACACCAGGAATAGTACACACACAGACCGTCGCACACTACACGTCACCCAAGTCAACCAGCCTACACAGGAATACTGCAGCCAGTGCGCCACAGCAGCTAAGGCGAGCACACTTGGCAACGCGTGTCACAGTGAATCACACTGTGACACTGCTATATTTTTTTTTACAGTGTTTACCATGAGGAATAAATGATGCAATAATTGTATAGTGCAGGTTGTTATGGATGCAGTGATGCAAAGTATGTGGAAGGAATTTTTGATATTTTTGATATTTTTGTCCATTTAAAAGCATTTTTTCCGTTAGAGAAAAAGAAAGGTGAGTGTGTTTTTTTAACTTGGAGATTCTTTAAAATAAAATGTTCATTTTTTCCCCCCTACTAATTAGTCCCAAAAGGGACTTTGACTATGACTTCCATAATACACTGTGCTACTCATGTAGAAGGATCCTGACATACAAGCAATTAGGCCTTGCCTATGGCATGACCAAATAGGGCACATACTTAGAAGAGGAGACTTCATTTCATCTCATTTGCGGCGATGCCGATGGCTGACAGAGGGGATCCCTACCTCTGATGCAGTGGTCAATTACATCTAAGGAGTTAAATGGCCAGAATCTCCACTTCAGCTGACCTGGATCATTAGACCAGTATCCAAGCTGTCACGAGAAATCTAATCTCCTGCTCTTTGCTGCATGAAACACCCATGCAGCGCTTATACTAGGCCACTGTAAAAAGGTGCATTTGCAGTCTTTAAAGGGGTTGTCTCATCTTGCCGTTGGTAAGCCGAGATGAGACAAAGATCCGGCCACCTACCAGCTGGGAAACAGCAGAGTGCTCCAGCGCTCTGCTGTTTCAGTAGCTCTCATTGCTAGTGATGAGCATAGGAAATATTCGTTTTCATGATATTTTGCCAATTTTGGGCTTAATATTCACCATAAATTCACAAATTCTAGAATTCGTGATCTCTAGTCATTATTTTCTTGATTGCGAAAATCGGCAATCGGCACGTATATACAGGCGTGGCTCACTTTTGCTACATTTTTCAAGCTGCTAGAAGTTTCCCGAGACTGGAGAAAATGCACAGTACAGTAATTCCTATCACACTACCTAACACCCTGCACTGTAACAGCTACACTATATCACTATCTAACCTACACTGACTACTATCTGTATGAGCTAACTATCTAATGTAATTGAATAAGGATCCAGATGACTCAGCAAAGCACAGAGCACAGCAATGACACTGCTCTCTCTCTCAGAACTGCAAAAAACAGCTGAAAATGGCTGATGGGGAGTTTCCTATATAGTAAGGGGTAGGCAACTTTCCTATTGGTTGCTAGAGATGTTGCTAAGCTCAGACAAAGGTATTGCAGCCTTCTCATTGGCCCATAAGCAAAAAGCAATGAGGGTACTGATGAAAAAAAATCTAGAATATTCACGATTACGAAGATATAGCACTATATTCTAGATCTTTGCGAATTTTCGAAGTGCTGATATTCGCGATAAAAATTTGCGATTAGAATATTCGCGATCAACACTACACATTGGCCTGCATAAGAGCTACTGAAACAATGTAGCACAACAAGCTATGCTGTTTCTAGGGCTCATACACACGACCGTATGTGTTTTGCAGTCTGCAAAGCAACGGATCCGCAAAAATCCGTGTGCATTCCATATTTTGCAGAACTGTCACGGCCACGGTTATGGCCGTGACTCCTTGGGAGCCGCATACTGTTGCCCGCGGTTTTGGGTTGTAGTGTCAACCGCAGCTTGAGGCATAATGTAGTTGGCCTCAGGTGCGGTTGCCGCGGACAACAGCTATGTGTGCGGTTCCCTTGGAGTTATGTGCACGTTTGTATGCACTTTTGTATGTCTGTGTGCACTCTGTTTTGTGTGTGGTGTGCACTGACATCTTCCCTTCACTGTGGTTGCCCGTGGCAACGTTTGGTTGTATGTGTACATGTGGTGGCAGTGTCCCGGCCTTCGGGCTGACTCCCAGGACACGCTTGTCACCCATGTCGTTGCCTGCGGCAACAGCCACAGTGTGTTTGTAGTTTTGACACTTCCCCTTTAAGTTATGTTTTCCCTTCTGTGGTTTTGGAAGGGTTAACTCCCTTTCTGTGTGTCTGAGTCACGGGGTGTGTCTGACTGTTGGGTGTGGCCTCTTGGCCCTATATAGCCTCAGTTGTAGGCAGTAGCCAGAGAGGGTGTTTCAGCTATGCTGGCTGCAGACATCCTCCTGGTTACTTACCAACTGCCAGTGGGGGCCAACCTTCTGGTCATAAGCTTATATATGTCCTTTGGTGTCTGAAGATGTGTTTGCTTTATGTTGTTTTATTGCACCTGTGGTCCTGGGTTCCCGTGTGTTGTATGTTTGTGTGCTGAGTCCTGCTGTCTGTGGGCAGTACACCCACATGGGTTCCAGGCTTGGTTGTCTGTGGCAGGTCAGTGTGATGTTTGTGGCAAGTACCTGCCACTGCCACAGGTTGCACTTGTTCTCCCTTCCTTGCAGCTTGGCCAGTTAGACTCCTGTTCCTCCGTATCCAGAAGGAACAGGATGTCTTACTCTGACTCCTAGCCTAGGGACCGGCGGAGGGCGAGTAGGGATCCGAGGTTCCTGCGCATGGGTCCTCCTACCTTCAAGGTCGGCCCATGCAGGTAGGAGTTAGGGTCAGGTTAGGGACGCTGTTAGGAGGTGACCTGCTCCCTAATCCTGTTCGTCCTGGTCAAGCAGCGACCATCCTCAGCCGTGACAAGAACAGAACATCTGGCCCCTAATAGAACAGTACTATCCTTGTCCTTAATGCGGACAATAATAGGACATGCTCTATTTTCTTGCGGAACGGACACGAGGACATACGGAAGAGGAATGCACACTGAGTAACTTCCGTTTTTTGGGGGGACCCATTGAAATTAATGGTTCCGCATACAGTCCACACAAAATCGGACACGGAAAGAAAATACGTTTGTGTGCATAGGGATACAGCATAGCTTTCTGTTCTAAAACAATAATTGCAGTCCGTAGTTAGATGGAATGTGCAGCGAGTCTCCAAATGATGTTTGTTCAGTTCACATAGAGCGTAAATAGACAAATGAGACCACGCGTTTTCCTTCCTCCTAAAACACAGGTGTACTCCCTCTCACCACGCCAAGAGGAGACCGCGTCCTCAAACAGCCCGACCCGGGTTTCGCACCTGTGGACGCCCCTGGGAAATTTGTATTATACACTTGTTTTAAAAAGACGCTTGTGAGTATAATAAACAACTTTTTATACATTTATTGATGGTATTTTACTATTGGAGCAACCCTTTCCCTAAGACTACATATCGTATGAGCTGATACAAAGGGAAAAGGAGACTTGACTTCACTTGATGTGCCTTAACCTGCTTGCGCTTGTGAGTATAATAGCGCATTTATAACAAGATCAGAATAGCGGTATTTCACTATTAGCGCACTTTGATGTGCCACAGGATGTTTTAAAGGAAAGGACGTCTGCGGACCCCGGTCTCCTCTTGGAGGGGTGAGAGGGAGTACACCTGTATTTTAGAAGGAAGGAAAACGCGCGGTCTCATTTGTCTATTTAAGCATAGCTTTCTGTGCTACGCTGTTTTAGTAGCTCTCATGCATGGCAATGAGAGCGCTGGAGCACTCTGCTGTTTCCCGGCCGGGAGGTGGTCGGAACTGTGTCTCATCCCGCCTTAGTAACGGCGAGATAAGACAACCCCTTTAAGGAGTTAAATCATCCAAATGCCTTTAATATAAATACTAAATTGTGCCACACTTAATTGCTGGAAGTATCATTCTGTAAATACATAAAAATATAAGTAGTAACGTGCCTTGAGTGATACCATTTTATTAGGTGTGGAAAGTTATACACATTATGCTCCTATTTATGCAGAAATAAGCCATGTTTCTGTGGCATAAAACATAGAGCTAATAATGAAGCAGAAGCAGAAAGGTTAAATGTTCATTTATTTTTATCTAACTAATTGAACTCTTGGCTAAAATGGATATATGTTACTGGAACTATTCACTTTAATTAAATCTGTCTCTATATCAGCCAATATTATTACTTCCAAATGACGTGCACAGCAAAACAATGGATAACCTGGGGAAACCCCAAGCGCAATTTATTGTTTTTCAGTGAAATCCTATTAAAAACACATATTTTTTATTACCTCCTATAATTTGAAAATGCTGGCATCTGTAAGTGAAGGCAAGTAATTATTTGTCAAAAGGGAGAGAAAACGTTATAAAATAAATACTGATGGAAATATGTCTTTTTCAGAAAGCATTATGGAACAAAATATCAGCTATTCTTTCATTTATTTCTCCATGGATTTTTTTTTATCATGGTATATAAAAATTGTATTTTGTCATTATTAGTGATGAGCGAGCATGCTCGGCCGAGTACCGGTTCGGCTCGAGCGTCGCTATGCTCGGCACGTGGCGGTACTCGGCCGAATACCATATCAATGTGCTTGTCGAAATTGCTTGAGTCTTTGCCCCGCATGTTTGGCGCCTCCTGAAGCATCCAATCAGCATTCAGGTAATTAATTCCCTCCAGCGTAATGCCATAGCCATGTTAGCTATAAGCCTTACACTGATTGGTTGGCCGGAACACGTGGTACTAGTTTATATTGAACTCCCAAAAAGCTCTTGAAAGACAAAACAGTCCTCTTCAGGACTAAAGTGTGTGTTTGACAGCAGTGCAGCATTTTTTTTTTTTTAACAAAGGTAAAATTAAGCAGTATTAGGGACTGTCATCTGCAGGAAGGGACAGATAGTGCAGGGCTGGAAAATCGCTGTGTTTAGTACCAAAAAGCTTTCAAAAGAAAGAAATATAACATATCAGTGAGATCTACAGTACACCATCAGAAAGCAGTGTGTTTAGCAGGAATTCTAAAAAGAGGCTTATTCACTAGAGTGTGCCTGCTAGTGAGATATACACCGCGCCATCATAGAAATGTATTTTTCTGGGGAAATTAACCTAATTTGTGCCACATCTGTGTGAGCGCTCAATCCACAAACATTATATACAGTATTCCAGCCTAGAATCATTTCTATTTGGGACAAATTTCACTAGTTTAGGTGACTTCTGTGCGTGAATTTAGACTGCAACCATATACTGTATGCAGTAATTCAGCAGAGAATTCTTTCTATTTGGGGCAAATTTCCATAGTTTTGGTCACATCTGTGCTTGAATTTACTCCGCAACCATATATACAGTAATTCAGCAGGGAATTCTTTCTATTTGGGACAAATCCCTAGTTTGGGTTTCATCTGTGTGTGAATTTAGGCCGCGACCATATATACAGTAATTCAGCACAGATTTATTTCTATTTGGGACAAATTTCACTAGTTTAGGTGACTTCTGTGTGTGAATTTAGACTGCTACCATATACTGTATACCAGGGGTACTCAACTGGCGGACCGCGGTCCAAATACGGACCGCAGCCGCCAGTTGCCCGCACCCCGGCCATCCTTCAAAGAGCTCCTCCTCTCCTGCACACTGTGCCGTGCAGGAGGAGGAGCTTACTGGCGCACTTCCTCCTGTCCCAGAGCGCAGTGAGACAGGGCTCCCTCCACATATAGCGCTCCTCCTCCTGCACACTCTGGTACGTGCAGGAGGAGCTTACCGGCGCACTTATTCCTGCCCCAGGGGCGCAGTGAGAGACGGCTCCCTCCACATGCAGGCACCAGCGCTTTCATCCGACACCTGCAGGTGGAGGGAGCTTTCTCCCTCAGTGCGCTCACAGGTCCCTCCTCCCCTGCAGCAGCGGCAGCACGTAAGGGAGCTTCAAGCTCCAAAGGACACTTACGTGCTGCTGGAGAGGGGAGGGACATCACCACTGCCACCAATGAAATAAATGTCACATTTGGGAAGGAAGGGGGGTGTGGAGAGGGCTACAGAGAGGCGGAAACACGTCACTGACTGCAGGAAAGGACTCCAGTCAGTGTCGTGTTCCCATCTCTCCTGGGCCATCTTCTTTAAAATTAAAGGTAACCTGATTAAATAAAGTGATAAAGCCCCATCAAACCATGATAGTTTTGTTCCGCATCCAATTCCCATTATTGGGGCATTGGATGCGGACCCCTTAGTTTCAATGGAGCGGAAAAAGATGCAGACAGCACACAGTGTGCTGTCTGCATCTCTTGTGGCCCCATTGTAATTAAAGGGTTTCTGTCACCCCACTAAACTCATTTTTTTTTTTTGGTGTACTTATAATCCCTATCCTGTCATATTGCCATACATTATGTTATTAATAATTTTCGTTCAGTAGATTTAGCAAAAAACTTAATTGTATGATATGCTAATTACCTTTCTACCAGCAAGTAGGGTGTCTACTTGCTGGTAGCAGCCGCAGAAAACCACCCCCTCCTTCTGTTGATTGACAGGGCCAGCCGCGATCTCCTCCTCCGGCCAGCCCTGTCAGCATTTCAAAAATCGCGCGCCTGTGCCGAATCAACACAGCCAGTAGAAAGGTAATTAGCATATCATAAAAGTAAGTTTTTTGCTAAATCTACTGAATGAAAATTATTAATAACATAATGTATGGCAATATGGCAGGGATTATAAGTACACAAAAAAAAAAAAAAGAGAGTTTAGTGGGGTGACAGAAGCCCTTTAAGGGGCCGCATCCAATCCCCCAATAATGGGAATTGGATGCGGAACAAAGCTATCATATGTCTGTTCTGTGGCTTGGGTTGCCACCCGGCCAGTAGTTCACCAGCAAGGCTGGTATTTTAGTTCCCTTGCCGGTGCCAGAATTTTCCTGTAAGGACTGTTAGGGTACTTTCACACTTGCGGCAGGACGGATCCGACAGGCTGTTCACCCTGTCAGATCCGTCCAGCCGCTATTTCGCCGGACTGCCACTCCCCATTGACTATAGCGGAAGTGGAGCTACGGCGCAGCATGGCAGTGCACGGCGTGAGGCCGCCAGACGAAAAAGTCGGACATGAAGTACTTTTAGTCTGGCGGCCTCTCACCGTGCTGCGCCGTAGCTCTGCCCCCATGCCCATTATAGTCGATGGGCACAGAGCAGCGACACAGCGAAGTAGTGGCAAGATGGATCTGACAGGGTGAGCAGCCTGTCGGATCCATCCTGCTGCAAGTGTGAAAGTACCCTTACTAATGAGCGCTTCCATCATGCAACACCCATTAGTACAGCATTTACCTCCACCGCTACTTGTGCTAGTAAAAAAAAATAAAAAATTACGGTACCTCCACCTCCATTTGCTCACGCTGTGGAGAACACTCCCTGCTGACTAGAAGCTCAGGACAGGACCTACAAGACGTCATCACGTTGGAGCACCGGTCCTGAGCTTGCAGTCAGCAGTAAATGTTCACCGCAGCCAGGTGAATGCAAATTTTTTATTATTTTTTGCAAAAGCAGAGAAGGGGGGCACTAATGGGGGCATTACTCTTACTGGGGGCACTAATGGGGACATTATTCTTACTGGGGGCATTATTCTTACTGGGGCACTAATGTGGCCATTACTAATTCTGGGACTTACCCGGGGCGCTCCACTATAACGTCAGAGCGCCCCATTCGCATGGATCACATGATCGCATGGCATCTTTACTGTTGGCGTTCAGCTCGGACCTTCACCTGACTGCAGACCCAGGTATGTGGACCTTTAATAAAACTAGTTGAGTACCCCTGCTGTATACAGTAATTCAGCAGAGAATTCTTTCTATTTGGGACAAAAATCCCTAGCGTGGGTTTCATCTGTGTGTAAATTTAGGCCGCAACCATATATACAATAATTCAGCACAGAATTCTTTCTATTTGGGGCAAATTTTCATAGTTTGGGTCACATCTGTGCTTGAATTTACTCCGCAACCATATATACAGTAATTTAGCAGAGAATTCTTTCTATTTGGGACAAATATCCCTAGTTTGGGTTTCATCTGTGTGTGAATTTAGGCCGCAACCATATATACAGTAATTCAGCAGGGAATTCTTTCTATTTGGGACAAACATCCCTAGTTTGGGTTTCATCTGTGTGTGAATTTAGGCCGCAACCATATATACAGTAATTCAGCAGGGAATTCTTTCTATTTGGGACAAATATCCCTAGTTTGGGTTTCATCTGTGTGTGAATTTAGGCCGCAACCATATATACAGTAATTCAGCAGGGAATTCTTTCTATTTGGGACAAACATCCCTAGTTTGGGTTTCATCTGTGTGTGAATTTAGGCCGCAACCATATATACAGTAATTCAGCACAGATTTATTTCTATTTGGGAAAAATTTCACTAGTTTTGGTCACATCTGTACGTGAATTTAGGCAGCAACCATATATACAGTAGTTCAGCAGAGAATTATTTCTATTTGTGACAAATTTCAGTATTTTGGGCCTCATGTGTGTGTGAATTTAGTCCGCAATCATATATACAGTAGTTCAGCAGAGAATTATTTCTATTTGGGACAAATTTCTGTATTTTGGGCCTCATATGTGTGTGAATTTAGTCCGCAACCATATATACAGTAATTCAGTAGAGAATTATTTCTATTTGGGACAAATTTCAATACTTTTGGGCACATCTGTGTCTGCGTATAGGCCGCAACCATATATACAGTAATCCAGCATACATTTATTTCCATTTGGGACAAATTTCACTAGTTTGGGTGACTTCTGTGCGCGAATTTAGGCCGCAACCATATATACAGCTAGTCACCAGAGAATTATTTCTATTTGGGACAAATTTCACTAGTTTTGGTCACATCTGTGCGTTAATTTAGGCCGCAACCATATATACAGCTAGTCACCAGAAAAAAATTTCTATTTGGGACAAATTTCACTGGTTTTGGTCACATCTGTGCGTTAATTTAGGCCGCAACCATATATACAGTAGTTCAGCAGAGAATTATTTCTATTTGGGACAAATTTCAATACTTTTGGGCACATCTGTGTCTGCGTTTAGGCCGCAACCATATACAGTATACAGTAGTTCAGCAGAAAATTATTTCTATTTGGGACAAATTTCTGTATTTTGGGTCTCATGTGTCTGTGAATTTAGTCCGCAACCATATATACAGTAATTTCACAGAGCATTATTTCTATTTGGGACAAATTTAACTGTTTTGTGCCAAATACTCATGTCTATGTACTGTGGATTCATGTGACAAATACTCTATTACATTTGAAAAGAGTGTCTGTTGCGCCAATCTAAATAATCTGTGCATAATCTAGTGTCCATATTCAGTTCATTACTGGGGCATATACTAAGTCAAATTAAAAATTTGTGTGTCTAGCGACAAAATAAATAATCTGCTCAAAATCTAGTGTCCATAGCGCGTGGCTCTCTGTTTCAAATACAGTACCACATGTGAAAACAGTGTATTTTTGTAAGAAGTAAAATATTTGTGCCACATCTACTGTGTGTGCATTTCATACATATTACTCCTAACATATACTGTACTTCATCCGCAGATGGTGTATGGTAGTCTGTGACATTAACAGAGCTACATCCCCTGTGTAAAGTGTGTACATCCAAAATACCTGTTTTAATTGATTGGCATGTACACGTACATATCCTACAATACTGTGGGTGTTAGATAGCTTTTAGCATATATAACATTTCATATTAAGAAGGCGGCCAGTATGGGACATGGAAGTGGCCATGATGCGGATGGTTCACACAGAGGCTGTGGCCCTGGGCTCAATGAAACAGAGTAAAATAATGTAGATGAGGGCCTCCAGGTGCGCTAACCCTCTAAAACAGTGAAGGCGATAGCGAACCTTTTAGAGACTGATTGCCCAAACTGCAACCACAAACACACTTAAGTGCCCACACGATTATTTACCCTGAATACTACAGTCCAATATAGAATATCTTCCATGTTCTTATTATTTAGCTATAGTGGCCTGCCTACAGTTAATGTGCTGCTTGTGCCATTCATGGCGTACCTGACGCTGATGAATGGCAGTAAAACTGTAAAGCATATTGGTGCACCATAGACATTTTCAAGAGTAAGGGTGGCCACAGAGATGGCTCTGAGTGTTGCCCCTGGCACCTGTGCAAGGGTTTCGCTGACCCTATAAAACATTATGAGCGAGGGCAGCCTAAAAAGCATGTTGATATGATGGACGAGGAGGAGAAGGACAAGAAAAGGAAGATTGAACCATATAACCTTTTTGGTGGTGGCAGAGGTGCATGTGAATACAGTGTATTCAGTACTTTACAAATAACACATTTAAAGTGCCTTTATGTTCACCCGCTTTCCTCTGGTGGAGTAGAGTAGTCAGGGGCAATCCAGGCCTTGTTCATTTTTTTAAGAGTCGACCCGTCAGCATTTTCAGTTGACAGACGGATGCGCTTATCAGTTATTATGCCCCCAGCAACACTATATACCCGCTCTGACAAAAAGCTGGCGGCAGGGCATCCCAGCACCTCTGAGGCATACAGTGCAAGTTTTTGCCATGTGTCCAGCTTGGACACAAAATAGTTGTAAGGCACAGAGGGATCACCGAGGACGCTGAAACGGTCTGCTATGTACTCCTTCACAATCTTCCACAATGTTTCCCTCCTTGTGACACTAGACCACGCATCAGGGTGAGGGTGCTGGTGGGGTGTCATGAAACTGTCCCAGGCCTTGTAGAGTGTTGTCCTGCATCTGTTGGAACTGCGGTGTCCCCCCCTCATCTCCCCTCCTGGGTTGGCCAAGAAACTATGTACTCTGCCACCAGCGTTGTCAGCTGTAAATATTTCTGCAATGACATTCTGTTCTGTTATTATTATAGTTTTTTGTTTGTATTATAGTTGGTATTATAATTGTTATTATGGTTGTAAAATATGTTATGGTTATTTGGTTATTTATGTGTTAATTAACAGGCCCTGCCAGTGGCGTAACTACCAGGGAAGCAGCTGCTTCGGGGCCCAACGCCCCGGCAGCATGTGTGACAGTTTATTTTCAAGTTAGTTAAATATGATCGATTCTTGTTGTTCAGGGCCCCTTCACAGCAGCAGCGGCGGCAGACCCTGTGAATGTCTCCTGATGTGTCTGGGATTCGAACCCACAACCTTCATGTATCAGAGGCAAAGCATTTTCCCACACAGCCATAAGGGCTGCATTGCAACTGATTGAAAAAATATGAGACTTCTACTGTTGTAGCTGGCTAAGTGTACATCTACAGTCGTGGCCAAAAGTTTTGAGAATTACATAAATATTGGAAATTGGAAAAGTTGCTGCTTAAGTTTTTATAATAGCAATTTGCATATACTCCAGAATGTTATGAAGAGTGATTAGATGAATTGCATAGTCCTTCTTTGCCATGAAAATTAACTTAATCCAATAAAAACCTTTCCACTGCATTTCATTGCTGTCATTAAAGGACCTGCTGAGATCATTTCAGTAATCGTCTTGTTAACTCAGGTGAGAATGTTGACGAGCACAAGGCTGGAGATCATTATGTCAGGCTGATTGGGTTAAAATGGCAGACTTGACATGTTAAAAGGAGGGTGATGCTTGAAATCATTGTTCTTCCATTGTTAACCATGGTGACCTGCAAAGAAACGCGTGCCTTGCATAAAAATGGCTTCACAGGCAAGGATATTGTGGCTACTAAGATTGCTCCTCAATCAACAATTTATAGGATCATCAAGAACTTCAAGGAAAGAGGTTCAATTCTTGTTAAGAAGGCTTCAGGGCGTCCAAGAAAGTCCAGCAAGCGCCAGTATCGTCTGATAAAGAGGATTCAGCTGCGGGATCGGAGTGCCACCAGTGCAGAGCTTGCTCAGGAATGGCAGCAGGCAGGTGTGAGTGCATCTGCACGCACAGTGAGGCGAAGACTTTTGGAAGATGGCCTGGTGTCAAGAAGGGCAGCAAAGAAGCCACTTCTCTCCAAAAAAAAACACCAGGGACAGATTGATCTTCTGCAGAAAGTATGGTGAATGGACTGCTGAGGACTGGGGCAAAGTCATATTCTCTGATGAAGCCTCTTTCCGATTGTTTGGGGCATCTGGAAAAAGGCTTGTCCGGAGACGAAAAGGTGAGCGCTACCATCAGTCCTGTGTCATGCCAACAGTAAAGCATCCTGAGACCATTCATGTGTGGGGTGGCTTCTCATCCAATCTTCTCAGCTCACTCACAATTTTGCCCAAAAACACAGCCATGAATAAAGAATGGTACCAAAACACCCTCCAACAGCAACTTCTTCCAACAATCCAACAACAGTTTGGTGAACAACAATTCATTTTCCAGCACGATGGAGCACCGTGCCATAAGGCAAAAGTGATAACTAAGTGGCTCGGGGACCAAAACGTTGACATTTTGGGTCCATGGAACTTGTGGTCAATCCTCAAGAGGCGGGTGGACAAACAAAAAACCCACTAATTCTGACAAACTCCAAGAAGTGATTATGAAAGAATGGGTTGCTATCAGTCAGGAATTGGCCCAGAAGTTGATTGAGAGCATGCCCAGTCGAATTGCAGAGGTCCTGAAAAAGAAGGGCCAACACTGCAAATACTGACTCTTTGCATAAATGTCATGTAATTGTCGATAAAAGCCTTTGAAACGTATGAAGTGCGTGTAATTATATTTCACTACATCACAGAAACAACTGAAACAAAGATCTAAAAGCAGTTTAGCAGCAAACTTTGTGAAAACTAATATTTGTGTCATTCTCAAAACTTTTGGCCACGACTGTATACACATGACAGCTGCCTCAACACACCCAGCACTGCTATATCTCTATATATGATAGCTGCCCCAGCACACCCAGCTCTGCTACATCTAATACACATGACAGCTGCACCAGCACACTCAACTCTACTATATCTCTATATATGACAGCTGCCCCAGCAAACCCAGCAATGCTACATCTATACACATGACAGCTGCCCAAACGCACTCAGCTCTGCTACATCTATACACATGACAGCTGCCCCAGCACACTCAGCTTTGCTATATCTCTATATATCTATCTACTGTATAGCAATACTTAGAGATATATAGATGTAGCAGAGCTGGGTGTGCTGGGGCAGCTGTCATATGTAGAGATATAGTAGAGCTGAGTGTGCTGGTGCAGCTGTCATGTGTATTAGATGTAGCAGAGCTGGGTGTGTTTGGGCAGCTGTCATGTGTATAGATGTACACTTAGCCAGCTATAACAGTAGAAGTCTCATATTTTTTCAGTCATTGGCAAGGCAGCTCTTATGGTTGTGTGGTTAAGTGCTTTGCCTTTGATACAGAAGGTCGTGGGTTCGAATCCCAGCAGAAACTTTTCTGAAATACAAGCACTGACTCCATATATAAACATACAGGAAGAGGCTGCATCACATCGCTGACATGGAGGTAAGTAGAAGTGTTTTTTTTTAATACCCGACTGTTACTGCCATAGGGGGCACTTGATACTGGCACATGGGGGGAGGGGGTTGGCACCTGATACTGGCACATGGTGGGGGAGGGGGGTTGGCACCTGATACTGGTCTGGCACATGGGGGGGGGGAGAGGCACCTGATACTGGCACATGGGGGGGGAGGGGTCGGCACCTGATACTGGCACATGGGGGGAGAGGCACTTGATACTGGCACGTGGGAGGGGGGTTTGGCACTTGATGCTGGCACGTGGGAGGGGGGTTTGGCACTATGATACTGGCACATGGGGGGAGAGAGGCACTTGATACTGGCACTTTTTTTTGGGGGGAGATGGCACTATGACACTGGGACATGGGGGGGAGAGAGAGGAACTTTATACTGGCACATGGGGGGGAGAGGCACTTGATACTGGCACGTGGGGGGGGGGGTTGGCACTTGATACTGGCACATGGGTGGGTTTGGCACTATGATACTGGCACATGGGGGGAGAGGCACTTGATACTGCCACTTTTTTTGGGGGGGAGATGGCACTATGATACTGGGACATGGGGGGAAGAGAGAGGCACTTTATACTGGCACATGGGGGGGTTTGGCACTATGATACTGGCACATGGGGGGTGGGAAGGAGAGAGGCACTTGATACTGGCACATTGGGGGGGGAGATGGCACTATGATACTGGGACATGTGAGGGGGAGGAGAGAGGCACTTGATACTGGCACATGATAGGGGGGCATCTATGGGGACACTTACTGGCACATTATTGGGGGGCATTATGGGGGACACTAGGCCGGCAGCCTATCAGAGGCCGGACACTGAGGGGCATCTACTGGGGCATTATATATGGGGCATTTTATACTGGTACATTATGGGGGGCACTAGCAGGAAGGGGGGAGAGGAGCACTATGGGGGAATTTACTGGGGGCACTATATAGGGGCATTTTATATTGGGACATTATGGGGGCACTATGGGGACATTAGCTCAACTGGGGGCATTACAAGGGGGTATTTTTGCACTGTCACATTATAAGGAGAATTATTTCTACTGGGGGGGCATTATGGTGGGCTTTATTACTCCCCCATGGTATGACCCCCTAGTAGCAGCACCAGCCTCTCCCTGTTTTGCTATCCCTCTGCCCCTTCTCCAAATCCTTATTATGAAATCTTTCTCATTAGGATAAAGTACAACATCAGCTCCGCCGAGCCCCCGGCCAAAGTGTTGAAGTGGTGTTCGAGATCCCCAAGGGCCAAGCCAAATAATTGTAAGTTTTCATGTGAAATATGTTTATGTTATACACATATAGCATACACAGTGCCCCACAATATACAGCATACCGCTACACTGTGCCCCACAATATACAGTATACCGCTACACTGTGCCCCACAATATACAGTATACCGCCACACTGTGCCAAAGGAGTGGGGTTTACACAGGAGGAGGGAGGTGCGAAGCGTGCTGGGGGGGCCCTTACAAATATTTGCTGTGGGTCCCATGTACTTCTAGTTACGCCCCTGGGCCCTGCTATTGGTTTACCTCCACTCTCTGCCTCCACTGTTGTCATATGGAAATTTTCTAAGCAATTTTTAAACAAGGACATTCTGTTATTGCATCGTTTTGCTCGTCCTCTCCACCACAGGAATGAGAGATGAGAAGTTCCCTTTGTAGGGGGGGTCGATAAGGATGAACAACCAGTAATCTGTGTTGTCTAACATGCTTGTAACGCACGGGTCGCGGGAAAGGCAGCCTAACATGAAGTCAGCCATGTGTGCCAGATTCCCTACAGGCAAGACTTTGCTGTCATCATCAGGAGCATGACTCTCATTCTCCTTATCCTTTTCCTCCTCTCCTGCCCATCTATGCAGAACAGATGGAATAAACCTGCTATTGCTACTACCCTCTGTAGCGTAGGCAACTGTCTCTTGATCCCCCTCCTCCTCATCATCCAATTCACACTGAGAAGCCGAACTGATGGTTTTCTGGCTATCACCCTGTGTCTTCCCCCTATTTCCACCTCTTCCACATGTGAGGCGTCCGCCTTCATCATTAGCAGCCAGCGTTTCACTAGACACAGAAGTGGTATGGTTCGGGTGATAATGGTGGCATCGCCGCTCACCATCTGTGTTTATCCCTCAAAGTTGCTTAAAACCTCACAGAGGTCAGACATACAAGAGCATGTTGCAGCTGGTATTCCACTACTGCCCTCTGCTGCTCACAAAGCCTGGACCACATATAGAACGTAGAGTTCCAGCGCATGCTCACATCGCACAATAGTCTGTTAGCTGGCAAATGCAAGTCCTGCAGCAGCATTGCCAAACCGACGGCAGCTGTAGATGACTTTTGGAAATGGCCGCACACACAGCGCACCTTCACCAGTAGCTCAGGCAAAATGGGGGAGGTTGGGAGAAAATTGAGAACACGTGGCCTAGGCATGGTATGGCCAGATCCCCGACATTAAGGTGGGATCCACATGGCCATATCAGCATTTGCCCCATGTACAATTTCTCCTTCTTCACTGGGCAGAGGTTGTTTTCTGCCCCTGTGATGTCCCTGATTTGCTGAGGGCTGGGCCTGTTATGTTCCAGGGTTTCGTGTTTTTATTGTTATTGTTTGATTTTCAGACTAGGCTGTAAAATAAAATATGTTATGGTTATTTGGTTATTCATGAGTTCTTAAAAAGTTCATGCCATTGGTTTAACTCCACTCTTGTTTGTTAGGTTTTTAGTTATATTAGTGTATAAGTTTGGGATGTTTGTTGTGCATGGTACATATATGCTGTATGATTGCCATGTGTGTGAGCTTGCCAAGCTAAAAAGCTGCCAACAACTTATGGCCATTATGAGACACAGACAACCTGGTCCCTTATACCCTGCCCCAGCTCTGCGGTAGTGTGCTTTTTGTCACCCAAGCAAATAAATTTCAGCAAGGCCTGTTGCCGATTCCCCATGAGAATTCAGAGTTTGCAGTGGAGGAGGAGGAGAAGAAGGGGGGGTTGCTGCCACTAATGTAGGCGGTGGCAGAAATCCTGATGGAAGTAGTGCCCGTTCAATCCTTGGCGTCGGTAGCACCCCAGGGTCCGACTCGCTAACGGCCTACACAAGGTTCACCTAGTGTGCCGTAATGGAAATGTAGTGTCCCAGGCCAAAAGCACTTGTCCATGTGTCCGTCTTTAAGTGAACATTCCCAATAACTGCGTTGGTCAGGGCCAGGGCCGTTTCTAGGGGCGGGTGGGCCGGGCGGCCGCCCGGGGCGCTATCAGAAGGGGGGCGCCGGCAGGGGCGCCCTCTTGTCGTTTCTCTGCCGTGCGCCCTGGCTCCCTCCCTCTGAGATCTCTCCTGCCCTGCGACCTGCGCCCGAGTGCCGAGTCCTCTCACTCAGGGCCGGCGCCACCACCCGGCAAACCCGGGCAAATGCCGGGGCCCCCTGCTCCTGGGGGGGCCCACTGTGCCCGCTCACTTCTGCAGCTGTGTCCTGCCTGTTCTGAGTTCTGGGGCAGCTTACCCCAGCAATGCAGACAATTTTCGCCATGTGCACTGCTGGGGTGGGCGGCCCCAGGACTCAGAACAGGGTAGATGGAGTTGTTTCGGTTGATGATCGATCCTATGCTAGAATGTAGTTGTTAGAAGGAGTTCTGTGACATCACTGGTCACATGCTCCTTCATGGTCACATGACAAACCCTGATGGCAGCAGCAGCTTGTTGAAGGAGGAGGGGCTGTGCCTGCAAGATGCAGAGTGAGGTAGGATGTGCTGCTGGAGAACCAGAACTTGTGAGGGGCAGCATATGGAGCTCATATATCAGGGGGCAGGTGGAGCTGAGCTATGAGGGGGGGCAGGTGGAGCTAAGCTATGAGGGGGGGCAGGTGGAGCTGAGATATGAGGGGGCAGGTGGAGCTGAGATGTGAGGGGGGCAGGTGGAGCTGAGATATGAGGGGGGCAGGTGGAGCTGAGATATGAGGGGGGCAGGTGGAGCTGAGATATGAGGGGGGCAGGTGGAGCTGAGATATGAGGGGGCAGGTGGAGCTGAGATATGAGGGGGGCAGGTGGAGCTGAGATATGAGGGGGGGCAGGTGGAGCTGAGATATGAGGGGGGGCAGGTGGAGCTAAGATATGAGGGGGGCAGGTGGAGCTGAGATATGAGGGGGCAGGTGGAGCTGAGATATGAGGGGGGCAGGTGGAGCTGAGATATGAGGGGGGCAGGTGGAGCTGAGATATGAGGGGGGCAGGTGGAGCACTCAGGGGCAGTGGGGTTCAAGTGGAGTGGAATCTGGTGCAATTAAGGGGGTTTATCATACAGATCTGGGTGTATTCTGAGGGCCATGATGTGTGTGTCAGTCTGTCCCTGTGTGTGTGTGTGTGTCTGTCTGTCCCTGTGTGTGTGTCTGTCCGTGTGTGTCTGTCCCTGTGTGTGTGTGTGTCTGTCCCTGTGTGTGTGTGTCTGTCCCTGTGTGTGTGTGTGTCTGTCCCTGTGTTTGTGTCACCATCACCATGCCCACAGTGTTCCCTTTGTCTTGACACAGCTGCATCAGGACATTCTGTGCGGGGCAAGATGAAGATGGAAGAGGAGGCAGCACCGCCAGCATGGAGTCTGTGGTAGAGGCACAGGGAGGCACACTAAGGACGCAGGTAACACTACTACATGATCTACACTAGTGTTATCTGTGGTTTACATAGGACTACAGGTAACACTATCACATTATCAGCACTAGTGTTATCTGTGGTTTTACATAGGACTGCAGGTAACACTACTACATTTTCTGTACTCAGATAGCCATGACTGTGTTATCTATGCTGTTACATAGGACTGCAGGTGATATCTACTGTATTATCTGTACTCAGAGAGTTACCACTGTGTAAGGGGGCCCACTGAGACTTTATCGCCCAAGGGCCCACATGATCCTGGAGCCGGCCCTGCTCTCACTCTTCAGACAGTGCCCGTACGTACTACCGAGTCCAGTCACTCAGCTCCGGTACGTGGGGGCGGCACTTACTGACGTCACGCGCCTGCTCCTCCCACTAGGTGGCGCAGGCACGTGACGTACAGTGAGTGAGTGAGCGCCGCACTGCCTGCCTGTTACCGCCCGCCCTGAGCAGTGCTGATGCTGAAAAGAAGCCTGCTGTGAGGAGAGTGATGGTCTGTGAGGGGGGAAAATTAATTACAATTGGGGCGGAGGCTACTGTGGGAGACATGAAAATGGGGGCCACTGTCACTGTGGGGTACATTAAGTTTAATAAGGATCACTATGGATATTATTTAGAATGGAGGCTGCTGTGGGTGTCATTACTCATTATAACTATAATGTCTGATAGGCCTAGTCCTGAGCTGAGTTATATTACCCTGCCCATGCCCTGTATAATAATGTACCCATCCCTGGGGTAATATAACTAAGGGGTATCAGGGTACATTATTATACAGGGCAGGGTAATATAACTCAGGACTAGGCCTATCAGACATTATACAGTTATAATGACACCTACAGCAGCCTCCATTCTAAATAATGTCCATAGTGATCCTTATTAAAAATAATGTCCCCCCACAGGCAGGCTCTGCGGGCGGCGGCACTCACTCACTGTACGTCACGCGCCGCGTGACGTACAGTGAGTGAGGTGAGCACCGCCGCCCGTACTGCCTGCCTGTTACCGCCCGCCCGGAGCAGTGCTGAGAAAGAAGCCTGCTGTGAGTGAGAGCCTGAGTCTGTGGGTGACTGAGTGCGTCACTGTGACCGTCCGTGCAATGTGGTGACACATTTTTTACAATTGGGAGACACTTATTTCATCCAGCAGTTTTGAGGGGGGGGGAGTTTTTTTTGAAACTCTCCCTGAGAGAAATTTTACCTAGAAACTGCACTGGTCAGGGCATGGGTGATGTTACGGGACACACAAACAATTGCTGGTGTAATGCGGGGACGGCACACTGTGAAAAATAGCGGCGGCTGGGGACTGAGTAACGAAGGATGGCCGCCGCCATGAGGCTGAGGAAAGCATCAGTGTCCACAGGCCTAGATGGTAACATTTCCATGCCTACAAAGTTTGAAAAGTGTGCACTTAGTGCTATAGCCTGTGGGTGGGTGGCTGGGTACTGGCGCTTATGATCAAAGGCCTGGGGACATTTGTACGCTGTGCTTGGACACAGAAAGGGGTGTGCTAGCAGATGGTGCTTGCAAAGGTCCAGATGCAGGGCAGGAGTCATCCAGGCCTGCGTCTATGACAGAGGATTGGCCAGCACGTAACACAGGGGAGGTAGAGGAGGCAGTGGTGTGACCCACAGACACTGATTGTAGACCCAGGGGTTCGGCCCACCGATTAGGGTGCTGTGATGCCATGTGGCGGATCATGCTGGTAGGGTTGAGGTTGCTACTGTTCCCACCCCTAATCATTTACCCTCCACTGTACAGTCTTCCCCCATTATGTTCCCGTGTTTGAGTGTTTATTGTTATGTTTTTAGTTAGTTTATTAATAGGATGTAAAATATGTTATGGTTATTGTTATTTATGAAATGTATTCTTATTCTCAAATTCCAATTCTTATATTGTCCCCACCTTCCTCAATAAAGCCCCAGACTGCGGAACACCTACCCCTTGTCAAGGGAGATTTGCACAAGGGGGAACAGTTGCGGGCCTTTTTATTGTGGCCCGCCTTCTCCCTTTTGCCACCACACAGCCTCTTCCAGCCTGTTGTGGTGCTGCGGATCCCTCCCCCTCTGTCCTGCTGTCCTCACTTGGCTTTCCACCTTCCCAGGTTGGGTCACTGATGTCATAGTCCCCCATCTCCAAATCCACTTCCTCACTCTGGTCATCCTCCTGACTTGTGTTGACCTAACAAGACCCTACTTATTGACAACTGTGTCTCATCCCCATCATCCACCAAGTGAAACACTAATTGCCATTCCCCCCCCATCATCTTCTTCTGACTTTGGAGGCTTAAGAGTTTGGGGATCAGTGCATAAGACATCCTCATGTCCCTCTTCAGGGAGGGTCAGCTAACCTGCAGGCCCTCACCTGAATTTCATGTCAGATGACATGGTATATTATTTTCTATGTTTCAGACTTGGAAGAAAACATAATTTGGTTTCCTTCAGTGGTGAATCTTTTACACATGTGTTTTTTACAGGATTCTGGTTTTTATATAGTGGCACAGGGATAAATATTTCAATGTTTTTAAAACAAATATGAGCTATTAACCATTAAAGAACTCTCCACTTGGAACCCTAGTGTCATTCTTCTGGGACGTGGAGGCGAGTTCATACCACTCTATCAAGCCATCTCGGCGGGGGAGGGAAGGGTATCGGTGTCATATGCTTATCCTATACCGCCCTCCCTGGTGAAGTAAGTCCCCCATCTCCGCCTTATATATATATACGCATATATATATATTACACTATTCTCCAGTATTACAATATCATACTGTTATTATTGTATTAATACTATTCATTCCTGATTTTAATTACCCACAACCACAAACTCCTTTTTATAGGAAAATATGTACATATATATATATATATATATATATATTTCTTTGATATATAGATATTTTTATTTGTATATATATATATATATATATATATATATAACATTTTAATTTTTTATATGTTTTTATATTTTTATATAATTATATATATATTCATATATTTTTATATATATTTTTCTGTTTTTCCTTTTTAATATAAGACTTTAACGCAAGATTTTTGTAATTCCACCACTCCCCTGGTGCCCCAGTGCTAATCCCCCCTCAACCACCACCAAAGCCACTTAGGGGAACACCTAGCACACACATTTATTTTTTATTTTTTTCCCTCAACCTTTAAAAAAAATATGTCAGGCTTGACATTTGGGGCCTGAAGGAATTACAATTGTATTCCTTCTTTTCATTGTATGTGCCACTTTCCCTAGATCTTTCTTTGGGGTAGACAATAGAATTCCAAGATAGTCAGATAGCAGCTTGTAATTGTGGTACAGTTCCATAATGTAAAGAGGCAACAAATGCTGACCGCCATTTCCTGCGCTAACTCTGCTATGTGACGTTCTCTGGAACCCAAAGGAACATTACGATTAGAAATTGGTCATTCTTTCTTGGTATCATGTACTGACCGCCATTCCCTGCGCTAACTCTGCTCTGTGACGTTCTCTGGAACCCAAAGGAACATTACGATTAGAAATTGGTCATTCTTTCTTGGTAGCCTGTACTGACCGCCATTCCTGCACTAACTCTGCTCTGTGACGTTCTCTGGAACCCAAAGGAACATTACGATTAGAAGTTGGTCATTCTTTCTTGGTAGCCTGTGCTGACCAGGTCAATTAACTTCTTAGGTGGTCAGATCAATAGGCCCTTGCTCCTAATGTTTTTGAGGGTCACCAGGCAGGCCATCAATGATAATTTTTAAAGGGTGTGTATGATGCCCTCCTTTATGTGTAATAAAGGGTGCATTGTAGTGGCAGTTTCTTGTAATTTTTGGCAGCCCTTTCACTTAGTGCATATGCTTTATGAGTGTAGGAGTCCCACTACCTGAACAATTGTAGCACCATGTGAATGAGGCACTCCTTTATGTGATATACAGGCTGTATATCTTCTTCCTTGTAATTTTTGGCAGCACTTACACTGTATATACGATTGAATCTACAAAAAAGAACGGTTCCTAATATTTTTTCCTCTAAAAAGGATTTTTTTTGTGGGGGCGGGGTTTTGTCAGTTTTTTTCTCAGTCTGTTAAAGTGGCATACAACTTGGACAACATGGTTCCCAGCAGCGACATTGGTGTCCAAGATGCATCCAGACATGGTCCCCCTGCTGTTCCTGATCGATTTCAGAGGTGTTTCCATCACTTTCAGACCTTTTACTATTGTCCAGGCACCCTCCCCTCATCTGAGCAGGGGGTGCCTGGTTGTCTCCCATTGACTTCCATTATACTCAGGTGCTTGGCTAAGTGCAGGAATTTTGCGATGTGTTTGGACCGAACACCCAAACACTTTGGTGCTCGCTCATCACTAGTCATTATTTGTCAGGACAGTTTTCAACATTGCTATAAATGTCTATAACTGTCACAATCAGTGTGAGGGGAAACTCCACACTGAACACAGGAGGGAAAGGGAACAGTAACTGGGACTGGAAACTAGGGAAGAAACAGGTCACCTCCTAGACAACCCTAATCCGCGCCCTAACTATCTATCAATATGAATAGATCTTGAAGGTAGCAATATTCATATGCAGTATACCTAGGCCTTTATATTCCTATAAGGCCCTGGAAAAGGTTAGGACCAGAGACAACCCATTCCTCCCCAGATGGACAAATGGAAGTCTCTGTCTCAGGCCCAGATACAAACAACAGGGAATATTACAAACACAAACAAGCGCAACACTTAACTTCTGTAGAGACAGGCAAGCAAAAACACAAGAGACAAACTTACACCAGCTCAGCCAAACCCAAATGAAGCTATCTACGCATAGTCAGAAGGGTGGGGTAGACTATAAAGGGTAGAAGTGATGACAACTGAGCAACAGCTGAGAAAAAGGAAGTGGTCATTAACACTATCAACACTGAATCAAGAGAAATCAAGGAGGCTGTCAGATTCCTCCAGGGTCAGACAATCTCCTTGATTTCCTGACATCAGTCACTTGAAGGACCGTGACAATAACATAATCTAATAATAGAAAAGGCAATCTACTTTCTAAAGGAACAAAAATCTATACTGTATCAATGAACCTGTCCATGTTTGCACCCTGTTGTTGAAATTTAATTGGATGAATATTTGAACTGCAGTTATATTATTAATGAGGGCAGACAATTTTGTCTAGAATCCAGTCAGTAATTCCATTGAAAAACATTCAGCCTATATAATGTCTAATAGCAGAATGGAAAGCTTCAACCTCAAAAACTAATGTTCTCTAATGAATGTTTTCCCTGCGGCCATAGTGATAAGATGTCTGTAAAAGAAATCCCAGGGGAGAAGATTGAATTGACTGGATACAAATGTTACAATCTCCTGGTGGTGATTTTTCTGTCTGTATTGGTTTTTAGCCTCTAGATAACAAAAAGGCACCATATCTATTGAATAAAGTGGCTACATGACAAGTTCACATGGCCACTGTATATAGGAGTGCTCAGTGTAAAGGGGAAGAGGAGTAGAAGTCAACCATACAGGTTCTAATAGTCAGAAATCTTTTTAACTAAAAATCTAATAATTTATTTCTAGCAACATATTCACTTATGATCAAAGGACAATTAATGCTTAATCTTGTGCAACCATTTTAAGTACTGGTATTACCCTAACCAACTATTTATTTATGTTTGTGACAACCTACCCCAATCTGGCCATAGACATTGCTAAAATTCTGTAAATCTTGCCAATTTAGCAGGGATTCACCAATAATTGCTCTTTCATAGGGACAGCTAGACTATGGAATGTTTTTTTTTTGCCACCATTAATGTTGTTTTTTCTGGGTAGACTTGACTTGGACAGCTTAAATTAATATTAAATGGGTTTTCAGAGTTTACAGAAAGGGCGGCCTAAAAGTAATCTGGAACATTTAAGGTCTTGGACCCTTATAGCCAGAATACCATGAGTGTGGATAAATTAATTTCAGAGGCATTTTTGGAAAGCCAAGAAACTTTAAGAATTGTTATAAAATTACTAAAATTATTACTGACTATGGGGTCATATGACAGTGTCCAAATTGGCCCATATTATCCAAATGGTCAGTGCAGACCTGGTTCACAGTAATTCGGTGGTGAGTGTGCTGCTAGGCAGATTGGTGCAGACATGGCATTCTAATAACACTTATGTGTTTGATAAAAAAACAAGAAAATACAATAAAATGAGACACTCTGTCCAGATTACACACAACACAAACTCTGGTGTAATTATAGGCAAATAAAATGATCTCAATGTGATGGAACAACAACAATTCTGAAAAGCAAAAGCCACATCCAGCACATATTACTAATTAATTGCATTAAATGGAAGTAAAAAACTAAAACTATTCATGAAAGTATTCCCTTTTTGTCTTCAAAAAACATTGACTATGCGAGGTACAAAATAAGAAGTGAAAACACATTTGCAAACAAATATGTTTAAAATAATTACATTGATACTGTACTCAATTGATATTTTAATCAAATAAATACTGATATTGATAACATGTTTATTTAAATAAGAAGATAAATATCATATAATATAATATAGTATAGTATATATAAAAATAAATTATTCCCACTTGTATGTCACAAGTTTTATCAATATCAGTATTTATTTGATTAAAATATCAATTGAGTACACAGTATCAATGTCATTGACTAACTATATAATGAAATCCATCAGGCGTCCATCAGTCTAAGGCCCCATTCACATGACCATATTTTTGGTCCACATCCGATCAGCATTTTTTGTTAATCTCACATGGACCCATTTATTTCTATGAGGCCGCATAAAAAACTGTCTGCATCTATAAGTCCATTCTGAAATCCTGCAAAAAAAGATAGAACATTTTGCAGACAAGAGTAGGCATTGCTACAATAGGCCTGCAAAAAAATGCATTTTATGTGACAGTAGCAAAAAAGGATACTGTATGTGCTTTCTTGGCATGGAGTCCGGACAGGTGCCATTGGAAACTGCGGCTGGTATCTGCTCATTGTCTAACTCCATTCAATGGGTCTAAACTGTAAACCAGCCAGTGGCATTTACAATGAAAAACATTGGCAAAATCTGTCATGTAAATAGGGTCTTGATGTTTTTGATTGAACGTCAGATAAAAATACTGTTGCCCTTGACAAAAACATACAACACAAATGTCACAGTATTATTGTTCATCGTGTAAGAATATACCAAGTGTAGCTTAAGCCTCAACATTTCTTTTCCTACAATAATGTACACATTTTATTCCTTGTAGCACACAATATTATACTTTATATAAGCTCCTTATTTCTCAAATGTACTATAAAAACTTAAGCGCAAACAAGCTCCACAGCAGCCATAAACTTCTTATTCTGTAGGCAATCCACACTTGGACAGTGCATAGTACATAATTGGGTTTTGAAGTTTGCCTTTTCTTACTTTACAGTTTCTGAATGGGTTATGGTTCCTTTGTTTCAAGTTTTATTGTTATTTTTATTTCAAACTAAATCTTAGACAATTGAGAGAAGCAGGTTCTCTGCTTCTGTTCTGTTGACAAACTTTATACTGCAATTTTGCTGTTTTGAATAAAAAAATAGCATACAGTTACTTTACCTGATTTTTCCCTTACAATACATGTAAAAGCAAAATGACAAAAATGTGTTTTCATATAACTAGAAAATCACACAAGTCCATCATCATTACCACAGTCTTAGACAAAATGGAATGAAACTCTAAGGTACATTTTCCAAATTGTACAAAAAGGCCTTAAAGAATTACCTAAGTGCTCAGCAATTGTAACCATACTCATTCCTTCCCTATTTTTTTTTCTCATGAACCTACTATTATGTGCACTAGATTCATATTTCTTTAAGTTATAATGAGCTACAAATTAATCGATTTATTTGGAGTGATTACATAATACTGCTGTCTTAAATATTATTTTTTAATTTTTTAATTTTAATTGTAAATGTAAGATATGGAGCTTTCTCTTTGGCAGCATTGGAGCCATATTTGCCTTCTATAGCAGCAATGTGGGAAGAAATACAGACCCACATGTCAAATTTGTTTCCTTCAATGCCCCATATAAGGGAATATTTTCACTAATTTGATGAAATGCAATAAAAGAAAATTATTGTTAAAGAACCTCTGTACATTAATTGTGGTGGTCCATTCTGCAGTTTGTGTTATTTTAAAAGTCATTCTATTTTATATCACATGAGCACTAATGTAGCAAACAGATATCCTGTTAAATCCTGTATATTTCAAATGAAATAGCATCAGAACATAGTTTTCTATTAACTTTATATTTGGGTACATGTATGGTGAAATATGCTAGGTTAGATCAATAACAACATATTATATGCTTTTAAGATTGTAGAAATAACTGCTTAGCTGTTCAGTCACAATCTGAAGACTATAAATGTTTATTATATCTATGGTAATGAGTAACTACGGTAACTTCTCCAGCTTAATTTACAAATGTCAGTAAGGCTCCATTCACACAAAAGTATTTTTGTTCTGGATTGGATGAGGATCCATTCATTTTCCATTCATGCTGTGCGCATCCTTATGTCAGTTCCGCTTCTTGTTCATTTTGCAGACAAGAATAACCATTTGTAATACAGTGAGGTGCAGAAAATGCAGGGTGCACATGGCCCACAAAACAGACACTGTTGTGTAAATGGGGCCTTATGGTATAGTGTGTTTTCCTTAATGCAAAATGTCATCTTTACAATATCTAATGGTAACATAACATAATGAATTATAGTCAGGTCCATATATATTGGGACATTGACACAATTCTAACATTTTTGGCTCTATACACCACCACAATGGATTTGAAATGAATGAACAAGATGTGCTTTAAATGCAGACTGTCAGCTTTAATTTGAGGGTATTTACATCCAAATTAGGTGAACAGTGTAGGAATTACAACAGTTTGCATATGTGCCTCCCACTTGTTAAGGAACCAAAAGTAATGGGACAATTGGCTTCTTAGCTGTTCCATGGCCAGGTGTATGTTTGTCACGGATGGTGTACAGGAAACAAGATGATACAATACAAACAATGACTCACTGGATCCACAACTAAGGAACAAAAGGGAGACCCCTGCAATCGACCTGCCGCTCTCCCTTATTGCTCAGCCTATGCGACCACCCCAAAGGTGGATGGGCGCATATCCAGGTACCTCGCCTAACTTAGACCTGAAGGCCCTACAATAGTGAGGGGACACGACCACCGGCTCCCTACACAGACACGGAGGGAGTCAGGGTCACCTGGATCCAGACAACAGAAAATCATAAATACATAAACAGAACTTATCTTGCAGACGACTGTGGACAGGGAACTGGGAACTGGGAGCTGGGAGCTGGGAACTGGGAACAGCATGCACACACACTCCAGGAAGTTGTATCAGCCGCACCCAACTGCCTTATGGGGAGGAATATAAAGGGAAGTGATCAGTCCGACTGCATGACAGCTGAGATAGACTAACGAGGTGAGGAACAGAAATCAAAACAAAGAAACTCAAGGAGGAGGATCTGGATGGCTCCTGTCAGAGCTTCTCAGCTGTCTGGTTGTGACAGTACCCCTCCCTCTAGGAGTGGACTCCGGACACTCAGGGCCCACCTTCTCAGGATGGGACCTATGGAAAGCCCTGATGAGACGAGAGGCCTTAATGTCCGTCACTGGGACCCACATCCTCTCCTCAGGACCATAACCCTCCCAATGAACGAGGTACTGGAGGGAACCGCGGACAAGACGAGAATCCACAATCCTAGAGACCTGAAATTCAAGATTTCCATCAACAATAATAGGAGGAGGCGGCAAAGGCGAGGGTACAATAGGTTGAACATAAGGTTTCAATAAGGACTTATGGAAAACATTATGGATCTTCCAAGTCTGAGGAAGATCAAGACGGTAGGCAACAGGATTGATGACAGACAGGATCTTGTAAGGCCCAATAAACCTAGGACCCAACTTCCAGGAGGGAACCTTCAATTTGATATTCTTGGTAGACAGCCACACCAAATCATCAACATTCAGGTCCGGACCAGGCACACGTCTCTTATCCGCCACACGCTTATATCTCTCACTCATGTTCTTTAGATTATCCTGAATCTTTTGCCAAATAGATGACAAAGACGAGGAGAATCTGTCCTCATCAGGCAAACCAGAAGAGCCCTCTCCAGAGAAAGTCCCAAACTGCGGATGAAACCCATATGCACCAAAAAATGGTGACTTATCAGAGGACTCCTGACGACGGTTATTTAAAGCAAACTCAGCAAGGGACAAAAAAAGAACACCAATCCTCCTGATTCTCCGCCACAAAACAGCGCAGATATGTCTCCAGATTCTGATTGACACGCTCTGTCTGGCCATTCGACTGCGGATGGAAAGCAGAAGAGAATGACAAGCGAACCCCCAAGCGAGAACAGAATCTGGAAACAAACTGCGTGCCCCTATCAGAGACTATGTCTGAAGGAATCCCATGCAATTTGACAATGTGGTCAACAAATGCCTGCGCCAGCGTCTTAGCATTGGGCAAACCAGGAAAAGGGATAAAATGCACCATTTTGCTAAAACGGTCCACCACCACCAGATTTACAGACTTCCCCGAGGAACGAGGCAAGTCCGTTATGAAGTCCATGGACAGATGTGTCCAAGGACGGGAAGGAATGGGCAAGGGAAGGAGAGGACCTGATGGCCGTGAATGAGGGACCTTGGCACGAGCGCAAGTCTCGCAAGCTGCCACAAAACCCTCAACCGACTTACGAAGCGCAGGCCACCAGAATCTCCGAGCAATGAGATCCAGTGTGGCTCTTGTCCCCGGGTGCCCAGCAAGGACCGTATCGTGGTGTTCTTTAAAAATCTTGTGTCTCAAAGCGAGAGGCACAAACAACCTCCCAGGAGGACAAAGATCAGGAGCTTCTGACTGGGCTGCCTGCACCTCTGCCTCCAATTCAGGAAAAAGAGCAGAGACCACCACACCTTCAGCCAAAATGGGACCCGGGTCTTCAAAATTCCCACCTCCCGGGAAACAACGTGATAGGGCATCTGCCTTCACATTCTTAACCCCAGGGCGGAACGTAACAACAAAATTAAACCTTGAAAAGAACAAAGACCATCTGGCCTGTCTCGGGTTCAGACGCTTGGCTGACTCCAAGTAGGCCAGATTTTTATGGTCAGTAAACACGGTAATAGGGTGTCTGGCTCCCTCTAGCCAATGGCGCCATTCCTCAAAAGCCAACTTGATGGCCAACAATTCCCTATCTCCCACATCATAATTTCTCTCTGCGGAGGAGAGCTTCTTTGAGAAAAAGGCACACGGTTGCCATTTGGCAGGAGAGGAACCCTGAGACAAGACCGCACCCACCCCTACCTCAGAAGCATCAACCTCAACTATGAAGGGTAACGAAACATCAGGTTGTACTAGGATGGGAGCGGAAGCAAAACTCTCCTTGATATTAGAAAAGGCCTTACGCGCCTCTACCGACCAGGAAGAAAAATCTACCCCCTTTCTGGTCATATCAGTGAGTGGTTTAACAACAGAGGAATAATTCAAAATAAATTTCCTGTAATAATTAGCAAAGCCCAAAAAACGCATCAGCGCCTTCTGATTCTCAGGAAGCTCCCACTCAAGCACAGCGCGAACCTTCTCGGGGTCCATGCGAAAACCAGAAGCGGAGACAAGAAACCCCAGAAATTGGATCTCTGGAACCGCAAACACATTTTTCCAGTTTCGCGTATAATTTATTCTCCCGCAGGATGAGCAAGACCTGACGTAAGTGTTCCTTATGAGTCTTGAAATCAGGAGAAAAAATCAAAATGTCATCCAAATACACTAATACAAATTTTCCCATTAAATGATAAAAAATGCTGTTGACGAAATGCTGAAAAACGGCTGGGGCATTCATCAAACCAAAAGGCATAACTAAATTCTCAAAATTGCCCTCAGGGGTATTGAAAGCGGTCTTCCATTCGTCTCCTTCTCTGACCCTAACCAGGTTGTATGCCCCTCTTAGGTCTAATTTGGAAAAGACTTTCGCCCCAACAACCTGGTTAAACAAGTCCGGGATCAGAGGAAGCGGATAAGGATCACGAATAGTGATACTGTTCAGCTCCCTGAAATCAAGACAAGGTCTTAAAGAACCATCTTTTTTCTTAACAAAGAAAAAACCAGCGGCAACAGGTGACTTCGAGGGTCGTATGTGGCCTTTTCTCAGACTCTCAGAGATATAAGCACGCATAGCGACCCTCTCAGGTTGGGAAAGATTGTATAAACGAGATTTAGGCAGTTTGGCGCCTGGGATGAGATCAATAGGGCAATCATACTCCCTGTGCGGAGGTAAACCCTGAACTCCACTCTCAGAGAAGACATCCAAAAATTCAGAGAGGAAAGATGGTACAGTTTTAGTAGAAACCTCAGAAATAGATGTTATGAGGCAATTCTCTCTGCAAAAGTTACTCCAACCATTTATTTGCCTCGCTTGCCAATCAATGGTGGGGTTATGTTTAGTGAGCCAGGGTAGCCCCAACACTAGAGGAGTAGGCAAACCGCTAAGGACGAAACATGACACATCCTCAACATGAGCATCATTCACAATTAAACGGATATTGTGAACTATGCCCTTTAATGATTTCTGAGAAAGTGGAGCTGAATCAATAGCAAAAACAGGAATATCTTTTCCCAAAGTGCATACCTGGAAACCATGAGTTATTGCAAATTGATTATCAATGAGGTTGACAGCTGCTCCACTATCCACAAAAATCTCACAAAAAATGCTCTTGCTCTCTAGCGCCACCCTAGCAGGCAGGACAAAACAGGAACTACAAGCAAAAGGAAAACCTTCAATTTCCGCCTCAACCCTGCCAATAGTAACAGACGGAACATTCTTAAAAGATTTCTTCCTTTTTGTCTCTTTATTACTCCCAGAAAACTGCCTGAATCTCCTAGAGGGACAAACATTTGCCAGATGATTTATACCTCCACAACAAAAGCAAACCCTCCCCTGCGGGCTGAATCTTCTATTGTCAGAAGCAATCAACCCCAGCTGCATGGGCTCCTGCTCAGAAGGGGCTGACAGCGACTGGGACCCCTGTGCACAGAATGACACCGCTGCACTGTCCCGGGACTGAGTATGACAGGAAGGAGAGATCTCTCCTCTCTCTCTAAGACGCCTGTCAATACGAACAGCCTGAGACATAGCAGAATTCAAGGAGGTAGGTCTTTCATGAAAGGCAAATGCATCTCTCAATCCCTCTGAAAGACCATAGCAAAATTGACTTCGGAGTGCAGCATCATTCCAACCCGTATCTGCTGCCCATCTCCGAAATTCTGAGCAGTATATCTCTGCGGATTGTTTACCCTGGCATAACAGACGTAGTCTAGACTCAGCCAGAGCAATACGATCCGGATCATCATATATCTGACCCAGGGCTAAAAAGAATTCATCCACTGAACGGAGGGGCCGTGCCCCCTCCGGCAGCGAAAAGGCCCAGGACTGAGCATTACCCCTGAGCAGCGATATAATGATGCCCACCCTTCGTTCTTCATCACCAGAAGAATGGGGAAGAAGGCGAAAATGGAGTTTGCAAGCCTCTCTAAAACGTACAAAATTCTCACTACCCCCGGAAAACGTATCCGGGAGCGAAATCTTAGGCTCAGCACAAACTCCATGAACGCAAGCTGAACCGGTCACTTGAAACTGAGATAAAGTCTTACGGAGATCAGCTACCTCCAAAGCAAGACCCTGAAAGCGTTCAGCCAAAAGTGAAACCGGATCCATGCTTGAGACGGTTTAGGCGGCTGATAATGTCACGGATGGTGTACAGTAAACAAGATGATACAATACAAACAATGACTCACTGGATCCACAACTAAGGAACAAAAGGGAGACCCCTGCAATCGACCTGCCGCTCTCCCTTATTGCTCAGCCTATGCGACCACCCCAAAGGTGGATGGGCGCATATCCACGTACCTCGGCTATCTTAGACCTGAAGGCCCTACAATAGTGAGGGGACACGACCACCGGCTCCCTACACAGACACGGAGGGAGTCAGGGTCACCTGGATCCAGACAACAGAAAATCATAAATACATAAACAGAACTTATCTTGCAGACGACTGTGGACAGGGAACTGGGAACTGGGAACTGGGAGCTGGGAGCTGGGAACTGGGAACAGCATGCACACACACTCCAGGAAGTTGTATCAGCCGCACCCAACTGCCTTATGGGGAGGAATATAAAGGGAAGTGATCAGTCCGACTGCATGACAGCTGAGATAGACTAACGAGGTGAGGAACAGAAATCAAAACAAAGAAACTCAAGGAGGAGGATCTGGACGGCTCCTGTCAGAGCTTCTCAGCTGTCTGGTTGTGACAATGTTATTCCCTCATTATCCCAATTACAATGAGCACATAAAAGTTCCAGAGTTCATTTCAAGTGAGCTATATGCATTTGGAATCTGTTGCTGTCAACTCTCAAGATGAGATCCAAAGAGCTGTCACTATCAGTGAAGCAAGCCATCGTTAGGCTGAAAAAACAAAACAAACCCATCAGAGAGATAGCAAAAACATTAGACGTGGCCAAAACAACTGTTTGAAACATTCTTAAAAAAAGGGGAACGCACCGGTGAGCTCAGCAACACCAAAAGACCCGGAAGACCACGGAAAACAACTGTGGTGGATGGCCGAAGAATTCTTTCCCTGGTAAAGAAAACACCCTTTACAACAGATGGCCAGATCAAGAACACTCTCCAGGAGGTAGGTGTATGTGTGTCAAAATCAACAATTAAGAGAAGACTTCACCAGAGTGAATACAGAGGGTTCACCACAAGATGTAAACCATTGGTGAGCCTCAAAAACAGGAAGACCAGATTAGAGTTTTCCAAATTACATCTAAAAAAGCCTTCACAGTTCTGGAACAACATCCTATGGACAGATGAGACCAAGATCAACTTGTACCAGAGTGATAGGAAGAGAAGAGTATGGAGAAGGAAAGGAACTGTTCATGATCCTAAGCATACCATCTCATCAGTGAAGCATGGTGGTGGTAGTGTCATGGCGTGGGCATGTATGGCTGCCAATGGAACTGGTTCTCTTGTATTTATTGATGACGTGACTGCTGACAAAAGCAGCAGGATAAATTCTGAAGTGTTTTGGGCAATATTATCTGCTCATATTCAGCCAACTGCTTCAGAACTCATTGGACAGCGCTTCACAGTGCAGATGGACAATGACCCAAAGCATACTGCAAAAGCGACCAAAGAGTTTTTTAAGGCAAAGAAGTGGAATGTTATGCAATGGCCAAGTCAATCACCTGACCTGAATCCGATTGAGCATGCATTTCACTTGCTGAAGACAAAACTGAAGGGAAAATGCCCCAAGAACAAGCAGGAACTGAAGACAGTTGCAGTAGAGGCCTGACAGAGCATCACCAGGGATGAAACCCAGCGTCTGGTGATGTCTATGCCTTCCAGACTTCAGGCTATAATTGACTGCAAAGGATTTGCAACCAAGTATTAAAAAGTGAAAGTTTGATTTATGATTATTATTCTGTCCCATTACGTTTGGTCCCTTAACAAGTGGGAGGCACATATGCAAATTGTTGTAAATACCCTCAAACTAAAGTTGACAGTCTGCAGTTAAAGCACATCTTGTTTGTTTTATTTCAAATCCATTGTGGTGTTGTATAGAGCCAAAAATTTTAGAATTGTGTCGATGTCCCAATATTTATGGACCTGACTGTATATAAAAAAAATACTATTGTATGTCAGTGGTTATACATCTTCTACATCCAGCACATCCAACCATTTAATAAAAACTTAAAAACTTAAATTAGCTGCCATTAACTATATGATGACTAGTGTTGAGTGTAAATATTCGAAAAGCGAATTTTTATCGCGAATATCGCAACTTCGAGAATTCACAAATATTTAGAATATAGTGCTACTGGTATTTCTTAGTTTTTCAAATATTCAGCATTTTTTTTATCTTAATACATGATTCCTCCCTGCTTCTTGCTTGTGGGCCAATGAGTCATTGGCCCACAAGCAACTTAAATAGGGAGGAATCATGACTTCAGATGGAAAAAAAAGGTTGAATATTCTAAAAAAATAATATATAGCACTATATTCTTTAGTGCTATATATTCATTTTTGATCCACGCCTGTACTGATTGCGTAATATTCGAATATTACGCAATCATTACCTTGCCGATTCTCGAGTAAAAAAAAGAATGTAGAATATAATGAAAATACTAAATGCAAAATATTCATGAAATATCGCAAGTTCGAATATTGCCCCTGTAGCTCATCACTAATGATGACATGCAAAGAGTTGTTAAAGACACATATGCTATGTAGTGATGTGCATAATTATAAAGAAAAACCAATATACACTGAACAAAAATATAAACGCAACACTTTTGATTTTGCTCCCATTTTGCATGAGCTGAACTCAAAGATCTGAAACATTTTCTACATACACAAAAGACCCATTACTCTCAAATATTGTTCACAAATCTGTCTAAATCTGTGATAGTGAGCACTTCTCCTTTGCCGAGATTATCCATCCCACCTCACAGGTGTGGCATATCAAGGTGCTGATTAGACAGCATGAATATTGCACAGGTGTGCCTTAGACTGCCCACAATAAAAGGTCACTCTGAAATGTGCACCGTTTTGCCTTACTGGGTAGGGGGTCAGAAAACCAATCAGTGTCTGGTGTAGACAACATTTGCCTCACGCAGTGCAACACATCTCCGTCGCATAGAGTTGATTAGGTTGTTGATTGTGGCCTGTGGAATGTTGGTCCACTCCTCTTCAATAGGTATGCAAAGTTGCAGAATATTGTCAGGAACACGCTGTCATATACGCCGATCCAGAGCATCCCAAACATGCTCAATGGATGACATGTCCGGTGATTATGCTGGCCATTCAAGAACTGGTATGTTTTCAGCTTCCAGGAATTGTGTACAGATCCTTGCAATATGGGGCCGTGCATTATCATGCTGCAAGATGAGGTGATGGTCGTGAATAAACGGCACAACAATGGGCCTCGGGATCTCGTCACGGTATCTCTGTGCATTCAAAATGCCATCAATAAAATGCACCTGTGTTCATTGTCCATAACATATGCCTGCCGATACCATAACCCCACCGCCACCATGGGCCACTCGATCCACACGACGCCACACATGCTGTCTGCCATCTTCCCTGAACAGTGAAAACCTGGACTCATCTGTGAACAGAACACCTCTCCAACATGCCAGACACAATCGAATGTGAGCATTTACCCACTCAAGTCAGTTACGATGATGAACTGCAGTCAGGTCCAGACCCCAATGAGGACGGCAAGCATGCAGATGAGCTTCCCTGAGACGGTTTCTGACAGTTTGTTCAGAAATTCTTTTTTTATGCAAACCGATTGTTGCTGCAGCTGTCCGGGTGGGTGGTCTAATCAGCACCTTGATATGCCACACCTGTGAGGTGGGATGGATTATCTCGGCAAAGGAGAAGTGCTCACTAAAACAGATTTGTGAACAATATTTGAGAGCAGTGATAAGCGGCAGGGGCAATATTCGAATTCGCAATATTTCGCAAATATTTGGGCAAATATTTGGGCAAATATTCATAATATATTCGCAAATTCGTGATCTCCAGTCATGCAAAATGGGAGCAAAACCGGAAGTGTTGTGTTTATATTTTTGTTCAGTGTATTTCCACTGCATACTACACCATGTCACCTCCCTGGAAATAAAGCTACTGTGGATTCAACTTGGCTCAATTAAGCCTATATTTATTTGCTGAAAATTAATATAAGATTTTTTTCAAAGATATTGCATGAACCATTTCCTAGAAATCTAAAATAAGTGGAGTTGAAAAGGAAATTATTTGTTAAAGTATATTAGGTATGCTTCTAAGTTTAGTTCACACATAAGTGACTTTACTCTGCCCTAATAATTTATTTAGTAAAGTTATGGAGGTTGCAGCAAATTATCAGTACAGTACTTGAAAGTGATGTTTAAAGAGAATATGTTACAATGAAAATAAAGTGCAATCTACAGGCAGCATTTGATCAAATCTATAGGCCAAATGTGATCAAGCCTGGTACAAAATGTATTTGTCAAGAATCTTGACTTGATAAAATGAGCATAGCATTAGCACAAAAATATTTTCTAGGATTATGGCATTATTGTACTTTATTTGTGTTTTCCGAGTGCTGTTGTATTGTTTTTTTTTGTTTTTTGTCTGTATATATCTGTTGTGACCTGAGATGATGTTAAAGACCAAGTCAACCATTCCAGTACAGCTGGATTGTTAGTCAAAACATGACCACTGGATGACAGTGGCAGCTCTGGCCTGTTGCTGCTGCTACCACCACCCCTTCTGCTGCTACTTGTGCCAGCTAAAACAACATTTTTGCCACTGCCTGTTCCTTTTGAGAGCCCAGGCAACTGTCTGTTGGCCATAGTGTACAGTAACTGTATAAGTAATGTAACAGATGAAGTATGAATGGCAAAGCAGATAGAATAGAAAAATGTGCCCACCTATTGACAATGGGTCTGATGTACAGTATGTCTATGTATAACTGAACAGATTAATTATTAATGGCACAGCAGATGAACTACAGTTGTGTTCAAAATTATTTAACCCCCAATGCTATAAAGGGTTTTAGGGAATTTAGTGTACATTTGTAATTGTGTTCAGAATGAAATATTACAAGGACTTTTTAAAGAACCAAATGCAACTAAAATGACATCAATTGTTTTTGTAATACAGTATTAAATGGGTTTTTTTTGTGATTTCTTCATTGACACAATTATTCAACCCCTTAAAGACTACCACTCTTAAGAACAGAGGTTAATTCAAGTGTTTTCGATCAGGTATTGAAAACACCTGTGGATGTCAAGGAGCAGCAATCAAGCATAATAAGCACCAAATTAGGCAGATTTAAAAGGACTGTGATACTCAGCTCCTTCTAGACATTTACTGGTGTGTTTACAAACATGGTGAAGTCAAGAGAATGGTCCAGGAAGACAAGAGAAGAGGTGATTTCTCTTCACAGGAAGGGCAATGGCTATAAGAAGATTGCAAAGATGTTAAACATACCAAGAGACACCATAGGAAGCATCATTCGCAAATTCAAGGCAAAGGGCACTGTTGAAACGCTACCTGGTCGTGGCAGAAAGAAGATGCTGACTTTGACTGCTGTGCGCTACCTGAAGCGCAAAGTGGAGAAAAGTCCCCATGTGACTGCTGAGGAACTGAAAAAAGATTTGTCAGATGTGGGTACTGAAGTTTCAGCTCAGACAATAAGGCGCACACTGCGTAATGAAGGCCTCCATGCCAGAACTCCCAGGCGCACCCCCTTGCTGTCTCCAAAGAATAAGAGGAGTCGACTGCAGTATGCCAAAAGTCATGTGGACAAACCACAAAAGTTTTGGGATAGTGTTCTGTGGACTGATGAAACAAAATTAGAACTGTTTGGGCCCATGGATCAACGCTATGTTTGGAGGAGGAAGAACAAGGCCTATGAAGAAAAGAACACCTTGCCTACTGTGAAGCATGGTGGGGGGTCAATCATGCTTTGGGGCTGTTTTGCTTCTACAGGTACAGGGAAGCTTCAGCGTGTGCAAGGTACCATGAATTCTCTTCAGTACCAGGAGATATTGGATGAAAATATGATGCAGTCCGTCACAAACCTGAGGCTTGGGAGACGTTGGACCTTTCAACAGGACAATGATCCCAAGCATACCTCCATGGTTGCAGATTAAAGGCTGGAACATTTTGAAGTGGCCATCGCAGTCACCAGACTTAATATCCGATTGAGAACCTCTGGTGGGACTTAAAGAAAGCAGTTGCAGCGTGCAAGCCTAAAAATGTGACTTAACTGGAGGCTTTTGCCCATGATGAGCTTCAAGAGGTAGTCCCCTGAAATGGTCTTCCAACAGTCTTGAAGGAGTTCCCTGAGATCCTTAGCACTTGTTGGCCCTTTTGCCTTCACTCTGCGGTCCAGCTCACTCCAAACCAGCTGTGTATCCACCTGACTTCTCCTCAACGCCACTGATGGTCCCAACCCCATTTATAAGGCATGAAATCCCACTTATTAAACCTGACAGGGCACACCTGTGAAGTGAAAACCATTTCAGGGGACTACCTCTTGAAGCTCATCAAGAGAATGCCAAGAGTGTGCAAAGCAGTAATCAAAGCAAAAGGTGGCTACTTTGAAGAACCTAGAATATGACATATTTTCAGTTGTTTCACACTTGTTTGTTATGTATATAATTCCACATGTGTTAATTCATAGTTTTGATGCCTTCAGTGTGAATCTACAATTTTCATAGTCATGAAAATAAAGAAAACTCTTTGAATGAGTAGGTGTGTCCAAACTTTTGGTCTGCACTGTATAGGGCAATTACACAGAGCCTGCACTGTCCCTGTTTCTGAAGTCTCCCTGTGCTTTCCTCATGCTCTCCCTACAGTGTACGAAAACTCTCTCTACGATCTCCCTGCACTGACCCTTTCCAATATTCTACAACTGAAACATTGCTAAAATACTGTCCCTAGCACTTGCCACATCTCTCCCTATGCTCAGTTCACAGTAAAATAGCGTAGACAGGTCTGAATTAGGCTTTTTATAGGGCTGTGATATCATAGGAGATGGCTATCTGCTGATTGGCTGGCTACATAGCATTATGGGTCATATTGCATTTCCAGACTTCTTACTTTCACTTTGTAACACGTGTAACCGCCATTTTAGTAAAAAATAATATTTGTTACCACTAGGGTTGAGTGAACTCAAACTGTAAAGTTCGGCTTCGTACCGAACTTTAGGATTTTTATACCCCGGACCCGAACCCAAACTTTTCAGTAAAAGTTCGGGTTCCGGTTCGGAGTTCGGTGATTTAATGGCTCTTTTTGAAAGGTTGCAGAGCAGCCAATCAACAAGCGTTTTACTCTTGTGCCCTAAGAAGCCATCACAGCCATGCCTACTAATGGCATGGCTGTGATTGGCCAAGTGCAGCATGTGAGCCAGCCTCTATATAAGCTGGAGTCACGTAGCGCTGCACGTCACTCTGTTCTGATTAGTGTAGGGATAGGATGCTGCTGCTGTGAGGGAGAGAATAGGAAATAATCTTTAATCTGAAGTGTTTGTTAACTCAGCGATCTACCTAGATTTTGTTTTGTGGGTGCAGTTCACAATATTTTTACCCTGCCCTGAGCCCAGTGACACAGAAAACTAACTTTTATCCGTCTGTTAGTTAGGTGGGCGGCGGCGGCCATTTTATGCAAGTTCAGTACACCAGCACAGCATATGTGCATTTGTGACAGTCAAATACAAGCTTGAAATACTGCAATTATTATCTGGGTTTAAAAAAATCACCCATTTTTTGCAAGACCCTACATCTGGTGCTTTTTCAGCATTTGTCAGTGTGAAATACAATCTTGAAATACTGCAATAATTTTCTGTGTTTAAAAAAGCACCCATTTTTGGCAATACCCTACATCTGGGGCCTATGCTGCATTTGTCAGTGTGAAATATAATCTAGAAATACTGCAATAATTTTCTGGGGTTTTAAAAAACACCCTTTTTGGGCAAAATACTAAATTTGCAGCCTTTTCTGCATCTGTCAGTGTGAAATACAAGCGATAGATACCACTGTTATATTCTGCTATAAAAAACACCCTTTTATTGGGCAAAATACTTAATTTGAGGCGTTTGCTGCATTTGTCATTGTTAAATGCAAGCTTGAAATACTGCAATAATTTTCTGGGTTTAAAAAGGCACCCATTTTTGGCAATACCCTACATCTGGGGCCTATTCTGCATTTGTCAGTGTGAAATATAATCTTGGAATACTGCAATAATTTTCTGGGTTTTAAAAAACAACCTTTTTGGGCAAAATACTACATTTGCGGCCTTTGCTGAATCTGTCAGTGTGAAATACACGCGTTAGATACTGCTGTTATCTTCTGTTATTAAAAAAGCACCCATTTTTGGCAAAATACTAAATTTGCAGCCTTTGCTGCTTCTGTCAGTGTGAAATACACACGTTAGATACTGCTGTTATCTTCTGTTATAAAAAAAAACACCCTTTTTGGGCAAAATACAAAATCTGCGGCCTTTACTGCATCTGTCAGTGTGAAATACACGCGGTAGATACTGCTGTTATATTCTGTTATTTAAAAAAACACCCATTTTAGGCAAGATCCTAAATTTGCGGAGAATGAGGAGAGCGTCGAATAAGGGACGTGGCCCCGGTCGTGGTGCTGCTGGTGGAGCTCCTGTTGCAGGGAGAGGACGTGGTCGATCTGTGCCAGCTACACGCACAAGTGAAACACCTTCCTCAGGTGCGAGTAGGCGACAGAACCTGCAGCGGTATTTGGTCGGGCCTAATGCGGCTCTATGAATGGTGAGGCCAGAACAAGTACAGGCGATAGTAGATTTGGTTGCTGACAGTGCCTCCAGTTCCTTCACATTGTCTCCCACCATTCTCCTGCTGAAAGATCAGAGTTAGCACCTGCAGCCGATGTCTATCAGTCTTTCACCTCACCCCCTTGCAAATCAGCCAAGCAGTCTGAGCCCCAAGTCATGCAGCAGTCTCTTCTGCTTTTTGATGACTCTGTTAGCAGGTTTTCCCAGAGCCATCCACATAGCCCTGCCCCAGAAGTGGAAGAGATTGAGTGCACCGATTCCCAACCTTTTTATGTTTCAAGATGAGTACATGGGAGGACCACTGCAGCACGTCTCGGATGATGACGAAACACAGGTGTCAACTGCTGTGGGTTTCTGCAGTGTGCAGACCGACAAGGAGGGAAGGGGTGAAGACTGGGTGGCAGATGATGTGGAGGACGATGAGGTCCTCAACCCCACATGGAATCAAGGTGGTGGAAGAGGCGGTGGTTGCTCAGAGCCACCAAAACAGAAGAAAAGGGAGCAGGGTGCAAAAGCGGAGCGGCCGTCCCCTAGACAGTACGCCTGACACTGCACAACGCAGCAAGGGACTGAGCACACCAAAGCCAGCTCCAAGGAGTTCCCTGGCATGGCAGTTCTTCATACAATTTGCTGACGACAAGACACAAGTGGTTTGCACGCTGTGCAATCAGAGCCTGAAGCGAGGCATAAATGTTCTCAACCTGAGCACAACCTACATGACCAGGCATTTAAGTGCAAAGCACGATCTGCAGTGGAGTAGACACCTCAAAAACCAAGAAAGGTCTCTGACTCCTACTGCTTCCTCTTCTGCTGCAATCTCGGCCTCTTCATGCACCTCTGGAGTGACAGTGCCACCTGCCACCCCGCAAACAGAGGATCTGCCAGCAACACCAACACCTGGGTCACCAAGCATCTCCACAATGTCCCATGGAAGCGTTCAGCTCTCCATCTCCCAAACACTGGAGCTGTAGAGGAAGTACTTCCCTACCCACCCGCGATCCTTGGTCCTGAATGCCAGCATTTCAAAATTACTGGCCTTTGAAATGCTGTCATTCCGTCTGGTGGAGACAGAGAGTTTTAAAATCCTTATGGTGGTAGCTGTCCCACAGTACGTCGTGCCCAGCCGCCACTACTTTTCCAGGCGAGCCATCCCTTCCCTGCACAACCAAGTAGGGGACAAAATCAGGTGTGCACTACGCAAAGCTATCTGTGACAAGGTCCACCTAACTACGGATACGTGGACCAGTAAGCATGGTCAGGGACATTATATCTCCATAACAGCACACTAGGTAAATGCAGTGGTGGCTGGGCCTGAGGCGGATTGCAGTTTGACTCATGTCCTTCCACCACCGAGGATTGTAGGGCGCTTCAGTTTGCCTCCTGTTGCTTTCTCCTCCTACTCCGCTTCCTCATCCTTTACCGGCTCCTCATCCGGTCAGCGTAACACCTTCACCACCAACTTCAGCACAGCCAGGGGTAAATAACAGCAGGCAGTTTTAAAACTTACCTGTTTGGAGGACAAACCCCACACCGTGCAGGAGCTGTGGACGGGTATGGAACAACAGACCAATGAGTGGTTGGTGCCAGTGAGCCTCAAGCCCAGCCTGGTGGTGTGCGATAATGGGCGAAATCTCGTAGCAGCTCTGGGACTAGCCGGTTTGACGCACATCCCTTGCCTGGCGCATGTGCTGAATTTGGTGGTGCAGAGGTTCCTTAAAAATTACCCCAATATGTCAGAAATTACCCCTGCTGCAGAAAGTGCAGGCCGTCTGTGCGCGCTTTCAGCATTCTCACCCTGCTGCTGCTCGCCTGTCAGCGCTGCAGCGAAACTTCGGCCTTCCCGCCCACCGCCTCATATGCAACTTGCCCACAAGGTGAAACTCCACCTTGAACATGCTGGCCAGACTGTGCAAGCATCAGGCAATAGTGGAGTTTCAGATGCAGCACACACAGGTGAGTCGCTCTGCGGAACAGCACCACTACACCACCAATGACTGGGCCTCCATGCGAGACCTGTGTTCCTTGTTGCGCTGTTTCGAGTACTCCACCAACATAGCCAGTGCTTATAACGCCGTTCTCAGCGTTACTATCCCACATCTATACCTCCTTGAAAAAACGCTTCTGGCGATGATGGATAAGGATGTGGCACAGGAGGAGGAGGAGGAAGAGAAACATAGAAACATAGAATGTGTCGGCAGATAATAACCATTTGGCCCATCTAGTTTGCCCAATATACTGAATACTATGTATAGCCCCTGGCCCTATCTTATATGAAGGATGGCCTTATGCCTATCCCATGCATGCTTAAACTCCTTCACTGTATTTGCAGCTACCACTTCTGCAGGAAGGCTATTCCATGCATCCACTACTCTCTTAGTAAAGTAATACTTCCTGATATTACTTTCAAACCTTTGCCCCTCTAATTTAAAACTATGTCCTCTTGTAGCAGTTTTTCTTCTCTTAAATATTCTCTCCTCTTTTACCGTGTTGATTCCCTTTATGTATTTAGCAGTTTCTATCATATCCCCTCTGTCTCGTCTTTCTTCCAAGCTATACATGTTAAGGTCCTTTAATCTTTCCTGGTAAGTTTTATCCTGCAATCCATGTACTTGTTTAGTAGCTCTTCTCTGAACTGTCTCCAAAGTATCAATATCCTTCTGGAGATATGGTCTCCAGTACTGCCACAATATTCCAAATGAGGTCTCACTAGTGCTCTGTAGAGCAGCATGAGCACCTCCCTCTTTCTACTGTCAATGCCTCTCCCTATACACTCAAGCATTCTGCTAGCATTTCCTGCTGCTCTATGACATTGTCTGCCTATCTTTAAGTCTTCTGAAATAATGACCCCTAAATCCCTTTCCTCAGATACTGAGGTTAGGACTGTATCACTGATTTTATATTCTGCTCTTGGGTTTTTATGCCCCAGGTGCTTTATCTTGCACTTATCAACAATACATTTTAGTTGCCAGATTTTTTACCGTTCCTCTAGTTTTCCTAAATCCTTTTCTATTTGGTGTATCCCTCCAGGAACATCAACCCTGTTACAAATCTTTGTGTCATCAGCAAAAAGACACACCTTACCATCGAGGCCTTCTGCAATTTCGCTGATAAAAATATTAAACAATATGGGTCCCAGAACAGATCCCTGAGGTACCCCACTGGTAACAAGACCATGGTCTGAATATACTCCATTGACTACAACCCTCTGTTGTCTGTCCCTCAGCCACTGCCTAATCCATTCAGCAATATGGGAGTCCAAAAACAAAGACTGCAATTTATTGATAAGCCTTCTATGTGGGACAGTATCAAAAGCCTTACTAAAGACTAGATAAGCGATGTCTACTGTACCTCCGCCATTAGAGTTGAGCGGACACCTGGATGTTCGGGTTCAGCAGGTTCGGCCGAACTTGAAAAAAAAAGTTCGGGTTCGGGACCCGAACGTAACCCGAACTTGACCCCGAACCCCATTGAAGTCAATGGGGACCTGAACTTTTGGCCACTAAAATTGCTTGAGCATGGCAAATGCTCTGCAAACAAATGTGGATAGGGAAATGAATTAAAAAAAACATAAAAGACCTTAAAAAAATAAAAATTAGGAATTATGTAGGAGGAAGAGGTTGAGGAAGCGGTGAATGGGTGGATGTGGCCGTGTAGGCTCACGTGGCGGTCTAGGTGGAAGCGGCGGCAAAGGAGGAATAGGTAGCCAACACAGATGTGTGTTTGCATTTTTACATAGGGGTATCCCCCAAAATATTGGGACATATTAAAAAATAAAAAAAAGGAATTAGTGCACTTGAGTACAAGGATGGATGGTTGAGGCTGTTAGAACTGTCTATTCTGCACAAGGTACAGACAAGTCTTGTGGGATCCAGGCCTGGTTCATTTTAATGAACGTGAGCTTGTCCACGTTGGCTGTGGACAGGCGGCTGCGTCTGTCTGTAATGACGCCTCCTGCCGTGCTAAATACACGTTCAGAGAGAACACTGGCTGCAGGGCAGGCCAGCACCTCCAAGGCATACAGGGCAAGCTCTGGCCATGTGGACAATTTGGAGACCCAGAAGTTGAATGGGGCAGAATCATCAGTCAGTATGTGCAGGCGTGTGCACATGTACTGTTCCACCATGTTGTTCAAATGCTGCCTCCTGCTAACACACTCCATATCAGCAGTTGGGGCTGGTTGTTGCGGCGAGGTGACAAAGCTTTTCCACATGTCGGCCATGCTAACCCTGCCTAGAGATGTCCCGAACTATTCGCCGGCGAACAGTTCCCGGCGAACATCGCTTGTTCGCGTTCGCCGCGGCCGGCGAACATATGCGATGTTCGATCTGCCCCCTATACGTCATCATTGAGCTAACTTTGACCCTGTACCTCACAGTCAGCAAACACATTCCAGCCAATCAGCATACCCTCCCTCCCAGACCCTCCCACCTCCTATCAAAAAGCAAGGACAGCATCCATCTTAGATTCATTCTGAAGCTGCAGTGTTAGTTAGAGCAGGGAGAATGCTGCTGCTGCTGATTTAATAGGGAAATCGTTAGCTAGGCCAGTGTTCTGTGTCCACTCCAGTCCTCAAAGACTCATCTGCTGTTAGGACCGTGTCCTGACAGCACCCCAAAAAGCCATTTTTAGGGCTGGCACATCAGTCTGCTTTTTATTTTTATTTATATATATATATATATATATATATATATATATAATACCACAAATATTGCAGCAGCACAGTCAGAAGTTGTGCACTGGGTGCAAAAAATCCTCACAGAGGCAGGCTTCTCCTCCAAGATATATATTCAACGAATGAAGAGGCAGCACTTCCAGTTTTTGGTGATAGGGTGACGACCCCAAACTTTATTCCCAGCAACGTTTCAGCCTTCTCAATGAGGCCTTTGTCAAGCTACAACAGTGCTATACTGTGCGGTTTATATACCCACAATCCATTACAAGTTCAGTGCAATCAGTGAAACCACATGTTAACAATAAAGTCTACTTTATTGTTAACATGTGGTTTCACTGATTGCACTGAACTTGTAATGGATTGTGGGTATATAAACCCCACAGTATAGCACTGTTGTAGCTTGACAAAGGCCTCATTGAGAAGGCTGAAACGTTGCTGGGAATAAAGTTTGGTATGCTGTTGTAGCTTGACAAAGGCCTCATTGAGAAGGCTGAAACGTTGCTGGGAATAAAGTTTGGGGTCGTCACCCTATCACCAAAAACTGGAAGTGCTGCCTCTTCATTCGTTGAATATATATATATATATATATTGCAGTTGCCTGCCCGTGTGTGAGAGGCCACAGGCCCACAGACTGTACTGTGTGCACACCACTCATATCCGGTGGCACAGTACCTTGCAGATAAAAAAGTCATTAAATTTTTTCTCTGTAATATAAATGCAGTTGCCTGCCAGTGAGTGTCAGGCCCACAGACTGTACTGTGCCCACTGCCCACCACTCATATAGGGTGGCACAGTACATTGCACGGCGCACGCGCAGTGCCGCAAATTGGAAGTAAGAGGACTGACCAATCATCTTTTTACATCTCCCGGTTCCTAAAATCGATTCCATACACGTCCCCTGATAGGGGACGTAACAGGGATTAAACTGATAGAAATAGTACTACTTAACACACCACTCATATAGGGTGGCACAGTACATTGCACGGTGCACGCACAGTGCCCCAAATTGGAAGTAAGAGGATCGACCAACCATCTTTTTCCATCTTCCGATTCCTAAAATCTATTCCATACACCGGCCCCTGATAGGGGACAAAACAGAGATTAAACTGGTAAGAACAGATTTTTTTAATTTAAAAAAAGAGCACAGCCTCTGTGGAGCTGGGTATTTTTTGGCCGCGTTACTGAACGCTCATGCACAATGGCTGTAGGCTCATGCATCCTTTTGCGGAGGTGACAAACCTGGTCAGTTAAACCCAAGGCAACATCATCGACCTCATCCCATATGCGTTTTTTCTGGAGCGTGCCCTGCGAAGAGTGCTGGATCACGCCGTAGATGAGCATAAAGAGGAAGAGTTGTGGTCACCATCACCACCAGAAGCAGCCTTGTCGTCGTCGATTGCTGGACCTGCGGCAACACAGAGAGAGGAGTCTGAAGAAGAGGAGTCAGAGGAGGAAGGTGGCTTTGAGGAGGTAGAAGACCAACCACAGCAGGCGTCCCAGGGGGCTTGTTGTCACCTTTCGGGGACCCTTGGTGTTGTACGTGGCTGGGTGGAGGAAGAGACCTTCAATGATGTCAGTGAGGACAAGGAACGGGACATGGCTAGCTTGGTATCCAACATTGTGCAAATGGGGAGTTTGCGGTTGTGCAAATGGACTGTTTGCGGTTGTTTGCGGTGCGTTAAACGGGGAGTTTGGTCTGTCACTGTGAAGCGGGCGTAACCCTTACACTACCTGATCGATACAACATCATACCTGATCGTATACACACACTGGATGTTTTAAAGCAAGTTATTCCAAACAATTTAGGAATGTTAGGTGATTTATGTCCTTTATGGATTAAAACCCGACTCTGCGTCAACTACGTAATTAATCCATGGGAGTTTTGCCATTGATCCCCCTCCGTCATGCCACAGTCCAGGTGTTAGTCCCCTTGAAACAACTTTTCCATCACTATTGTGGCCAGAAAGAGTACCTGTGGGTTTTAAAATTGGCCTGCCTATTGAAGTCTATGGCGGTTTGCCCATTCGCAAACATTTTCAGAAATTCGTGTTGTCCGTTCGCGAACGGAAAATTTTATGTTTGCGACATCTCTAACCCTGCCTTCTGAGGTGCTGGCGCTGACACAGCTGCGTTGGCGACCTTTTCCTCCTCCCCTGCCTTCGCCTTGTGCTTCCACTTGTCCCCCGGCGTCAGTCGGGAATGCTCTCAGGAGCGCATCCACCAGCGTGCGCCTGTAGTCGCGCATTTTCCGATCACGCTCCAGTGAGGGAATTCTCATCCTCCTCCTCATCCTCCTCGTCCTCGAATAGTGGGCCCTGGCTTGCCAAATTTGTACCTGGCCTCTGCTGTTGCAAAACTCCCTCTGAGCCACTTCTAAAAGACTGTCCTGAAAGTGTTAGAGATGACTCCTCCTCCTTGTCCTGGGCCACATCCTCTTCCATCATCGCCCTAAGTGTTTTCTCAAGGAGACATAGAAGTGGTATTGTAACGCTGATAACGGCGTCATCGCCACTGGCCATGTTGGTGGAGTACTCGAAACAGTGCAACAGGGCACACAGGTCTCGCATGGAGGCCCATTCATTGGTGGTGAAGTGGTGCTGTTCCGCAGTGCGACTCACCCGTGCGTGCTGCAGCTGAAACTCCACTATGACCTGCTGCTGCTCGCACAGTCTCTCCAGCATGTGCAAGGTGGAGATCCACCTGGTGGGCACGTCGCATATGAGGCAGTGAGCGGGAAGGACAAAGTAACGCTGTAGAGCAGATAGCTGAGCGGCGGCAGGATGAGAATGCCAAAAGCGCATGCAGCAGCTCTGACATGCTCTGACATGTCGGGGTAGTTGTGAATGAATTTCTGCACCACCAAATACAGCACATGCGCCAGGCAAGGCATGTGCGTCGAACCAGCTAGTCCCAGAGCTGCAACAAGATTTTGCCCATTATCGCACACCACCAGGCCGGGCTTGATGCTCACCGGCAGCAACCACTCGTCGGTCTGTTGTTCTATACCCCGCAACAACTCCTGCGCGGTGTGGGGCCTGTCCCCCAAACACATCAGTTTCAGAACGGCCTGCTGACGTTTACCCCTGGCTGTGCTGAAGTTGGCGGTGAAGGTCTGTCGCTGACTGGATGAGGAAGTGGTAGAAGAGGAGGAGGAAGCCGAGTTGGAAGAGGAGGCAACAGGAGGCAAAGAATGATGCCCTGCGATCCTTGGTGGCGGAAGGACGTGCGCCAAGCAGCTCTCCGCCTGGGGCCCAGCCCCCACTACATTTACCCAGTGTGCAGTTATGGAGATATAGCGTCCATGGCCGTGCTTACTGGTCCACGTATCTGTGATTAGCTGGACCTTGCCACAGATGGCGTTGCGCAGTGCACACTTTTTATCTGATACTTGGTTGTGCAGGGAGGGCACGGCTCTCCTGGAGAAGTAGTGGCGGCTGGAAACGACGTACTGTGGGACAGCAAGCGACATGAGCTGTTTGAAGCTGTCCGTCTCCACCAGTCTGAATGACAGCATTTCAAAGGCCAGTAGCTTAGAAATGCTGGCATTCAGGGCCAGGGATCGAGGGTGGCTAGGTGGGAATTTACGCTTTCTCTCAAAGGTTTGTGAGATGGAGAGCTGAACGCTTCCGTGTGACATGGTGGAGATGCTTGGTGACGGAGGTGGTGTTGTTGGTGGCACATCCTCTGTTTGCTGGGCGGCAGGTGCCAACGTTCCTCCAGAGGCAGAGGAAGAGGCCGAGGCAGCAGCAGAAGGTGCTTACTCCACTGCAGCCCATGTCTCGCATGTAGATGCCTGGTCATGCAGGTTGTGCTAAGGTTCAGAACGTTAATGCCTCGCTTCAGGCTCTGATGGCACAGCGTGCAAACCACTCGGGTCTTGTCGTCAGCACATTGTGTGAAGAAGTGCCATGTCAGGGAACTCCTTGAAGCTGCCTTTGGTGTGCTCGGTCCCTGGTGACTTTGGCCAGTAGCATGCGAACTGTTTTGGCGACGGCTGCTCTGCTTTTGCACCCTGCTCCCTCTTTAGCTACGCTGTTGGCTCTGTCTCACCACTGCCTCTTCCACCGATTTCTGAAAGTCAGTGGCACAACCTTAATTCCATGTGGGGTCAAGGACCTCAACTTCCCCTGCATCGTCTTCCACCCAGTCTTCCTCCCTGACCTCCTTTTCGGTCTGCACACTCCAGAAAGAAGCAGCAGTTGGCACCTGTGTTTTGTCATCATCAGAGACGTGCTGAGGTGGTATTCCCATGTCCTCATCAGGAAACATAAGTGGTTGTGCGCCAGTGCATTCTATATCTTACACCCCTGGGGAAGGGCTAGGTGGATGCCCTTGGGAAACCCTGCCAGCAGAGTCTTCAAACAGCATAAGAGACTACTGCATGACTTGAGGCTCAGACAGGTTCCCCGATATGCACGGGGGTGATGTGACAGACTGATGGGCATGGGTTTCAGGCGCCACCTGTGCGCTTTCTGCAGAAGACTGGGTGGGAGATAATGTGAACATGCTGGATCCACTGTCGGCCACCCAATTGACTAGCGCCTGTACTTGTTCAGGCCTTACCATCCTTAGAACGGCATTAGGCCCGACCAAATATCGCTGTAGATTCTGGCTGCACCTGGAACCTGAGGTAGTAGGTTCAGTAGGATGTGTAGCTGTGGCAGAACGGCCACGTCCTCTCCCTGCACCAGAGGCTTCACCAACACCACCACCACGACCATGACCACGTCCCTTATTAGATGTTTGCCTCATAGTTAGCGTTTACCAAGCAAAGTAAAAAGTGGTTAAGTCTGTTAAAAATAATTAAACGCCAATAATGTAGGGTATTGCACTCATTTTTTTTTTAAAACTCTATATTACAGCAGTATTTGTGGCCTAACTTTCACAGTAATTTATGCACGTCTTATTCCAGATCTGCAGTATATCAGAGGGTTTTATAACCCCAGTAAGCAAAAAGCCGTATTTGTTGCCTAAATGTGACACTCACTTATGCACGTTTAATCCCAGATGTGCAGTATATCAGAGGGTTTTATAACCTCAGTAACCAAAAAGCCGTATTTGTGGCCTAAATGTGACACTCACTTATGCATGTCTGATCCCAGATATGCAGTATATCACAGGTTTTTTTTCACCCCAGTAAGCAAAAAGCTGAATTTCTGGCCTAAATGTGACACTCACTTATGCACGTCTAATCCTAGATGTGCACTATATGAAACAGATGGATTTTTTTCACCCCAGTAAGCAAAAAGCTGTATTTCTGGGCTAAATGTGACACTCACTTATGCACGTCTATTCCTAGATGTGCACTATATTAAAAAAAAGGATTTTTTTTAACCCCAGTGTCTCAAAGCAGTATTTCTGGACTTGCAGACATGCAGATATCCTGTGCTGGTGCACTATTGTTGCATAAAATGACTGCCGATTATGTATTGATATTGACTAACTGAAGGAAAAAAAGTTCGTTTTCAGTAGTAGTTGGCTCAGGGCAGGCTTAAAACAATTGTGCACTGCACCCACAAAACACATTTGCTGTAGATCGCTGAGTAAAGAAGCAATTCTTCATAAGATTTCTCCCTGATCTCTCCCTCACAGCAGCTGCAGCCTATCCCTACACTAATCCGAGCAGAGTGACGGGCGTCGCTACGTGACTTCAGCTTAAATAGAGGCTGGGTCACATGCTGCAGTTGGCCAATCACAGCCATGCCAATAGTAGGCATGGCTGTGATGGCCTTTTGGGGCAAGTAGTATGACGCTTGTTGATTGGCTGCTTTGCAGCCTTTCAAAAAGCGCCAAGAAAGCGCCGAACACCGAACCCGAACTTTTATGTAAATGTTTGGGTTCGGGTCCGGGTGCAGAAAAACCTAAAGTTCGGTACGAACCCGAACTTTACAGTTCGGGTTCGCTCAACTCTATCCGCCATCTATTATTTTAGTCACCCAATCAAAAAAATCTATAAGATTAGTTTGACATGATCTCCCTGAAGTAAACCCATGCTGTTTTTCATCTTTCAATCCATGGGATTTTAGATGTTCCACAATCCTCTCTTTAAGTATGGTTTCCATTAATTTCCCCACTATTGATGTCAGGCTTGCTGGCCTATAGGTACCCGATTCCTCCCTAATACCTTTCTTGTGAAAGGGCACAACATTTGCTAATTTCCAATGTTTTGGGACGACTCCTGTTACCAGTGATTGGCTAAATAAATCTGTTAATGGTTTTGCAACTTCACCACTAAGCTCTTTTAATAGCTTTGGGTGTATCCCATCAGGACCCTGTGACTTATTTGTATTAATTTTAGACAGCTGACTTAGAACCTCTTCCTCTGTAAAGACACATGCATCAAAAGATTCATTAGTCTTCCTTCCTAACTGAGGTCATTTTCCTTAATTTTCCTTTGTAAAAACTGATCAGAAGTATTCATTGAGGCAGTCAGCTTGTGCTTTATCTTCTTCCATATACCTTCCTTCTTTTGTTTTTAATTTGGTAATTCCTTGTTTTAGTTTCCTTTTTTCATTTATGTATCTAAAGAATGTCTTAGCACCTTTTTTCCCTGACTGAGCTAATTTCTCTTCTGCCTGTGCTTTAGAAGCTCTTATAACTTGCTTGGCCTCTCTCTGCCTAATCTTATCAATTTGCCTGTCATCCTCGTTTTTTTTTTTTTATATAATTACTAAATGCTATATTTTTTTTTAATGATTTTGGCCACTTCTGCTGAGTACCACAGTGGTCTCTTCCTTTTTTTGCTTTTACTGACAAGTCTAATGCAATTATTTGTTGCCTTCAATAGTGCCGCTTTTAAGTAGTCCCATTTCTCCTGGACTCCATTGAAACTCTTCCAATCTGATAGGGACTCGTATAACACTAATCTTATTTTAGAAAAGTCAGTTTTTCTAAAATCTAAAACTTTTGTTTTTTACTTATAGTAAACCACACTGACTGGTGATCACTAGATCTCAAGCTTTCCCCTACAGTAACATCAGATGCCAAATTCCCATTTGTGAATACTAAATCTAAATTGGCCTCCTTCCGGGTTGGCTCCTCAAATACTTGCTGTAGATATAATCCCAGTAGGGGAATTTAGAATATCTGTACTCCTGGCAGAACTAGCTATTTTGGCTTTCCAGTTTACATCAGAAGATTAAAGTCTCCCATAATGATAACTTCCCCTTTCAATGTCATTTTAGCTATTTCCTCAACTAGTAGATCATCTAATTCTTTGACTTGGCTAGGTGGTCTATATATCACACCTACACGAGTTACCTTATGATTATCAAGCTGCAACGTAACCCAAACTGACTATAAATTGGTCTTACTAACTTGTATTAAATTAGATTTTATGCTATCTTTCACATACAGGGCCACCCCTCCCCCTTTCTTGCCTTCTCTGCCTTTCCTATATAGAGAGAACCCTGGTATTGTTATATCCCAGTCATTACTCCCATTGAACCATGTCTCAGTAACAAACGCTAAATCTATATTCTCAGATGCCATTATAGACTCAAGTTCATTGATCTTATTCCCTAAACTGTGAGCATTTGTAGACAAGATTCTGAGCTTGTCATTTCTTAAACTATGTGCTACTGGCATCTTCTGGCATTGTTCCGAGGGGCAATCGGACTGCTGGATTATCACTCTTTTGCCCTTCTTTCCTAGTTTAAATGCTCCTTAGCAAATACTTTGAATTGTTCACTGAGGACATTTGTTCCCTTGAGAGAAAGATGCAAACCATCTTTCTTGTACAGTTCTTTTCCATTTCAACGAGAGCTAACATGAGACACAAAGCCAAACCCTTGGTTCAGACACCATTCACAAAGCCATACATTGAATTCCTTAATGCGCATCTTCCTGTCATGCTGAAGGTTATGCACAGGCACAACTGCAGAGAATGAAACGGTTGATGCAACCTCCCGTATATCATTACCAAGTGTGTGAAAAGCTTCCTTCACCTTTGAAACCTCATTGCAAGCCAGATAATTTTTCCCAAGATGGACAATAACATCCACCTCCCTTTCCTGTTTTTCTTGCCTAACTATATTAAGGATTTGTCATCTGTCCCTGCTAGCGGTAGCACCAGGGAGACATCTCACAAAACCATTTTCCTCAAACTTCACACCTCTTATGATAGAATCGCCCACCGATAGCTGCTTGCTATCAGTCCTCACCTTATCTTTTTTGTCTTTGGCTGCAGTCTTGCATACTTTAGGAATAGGAGATGATTGTTTCTCACCCAATGTGCCTGAGCCATCCTCCATGAAACTCTTGCACTCTGAAATTGCTGCAAATGAATTATGGAGAGCCACAGACTGTGGGACATGTCTTCTATCCACAACTCTAAGTCTACCAGAACCTGCAGTAACCCATCTTCTATTTATAGGGGGCCTCTGTGGCAGTGGCATTGCAACATTCCCAGCCTGAGTTTGTTTTACAGTTAATTTACAAATCTCAGATTTAAAAAAATGCAATTTTCTGCTGCATTATGGAGAGTTGTCTACAGATCAGACAGCATCCAAACCTCCGAAGGATGAAACCTGAAATAAAAGCACTACAATTCCTGCACAGAAGCATGTCTGCCATTTTAAAGAGGAGAAACATTTTAAACAAACAAATCTTACATTTTTAGGTAGTATCCACTTCACTGCACTTAGTAATGCTGCACTTTGAGAATGCTGCGAGAGGGATCATTTCATAGGGTTTCCAGCCAGTCATTCACAAGTGGCTCCGAAGGTGAATTCCTGCACCCACAAACGCCAGGTACACAATTGTCCAGCCAGGGCACAGTTCTGGAGGATGATGAGGTGGGGGATGAGGAGGAGGAGCTGGAGGAGGAGGAACCGTGTTCACTGCAGGGTGGCATCCAAACCAGCTTATGGCCATCACAGACAATGCATCTCCCACAGAGGACAGCTTGTAGTTGCCTCTGGGCAGCCTGGCACACATGAGCGATTACATACTGCAGTGTCTCTGCAACGACCGCCGAGTTGCCCACATTCTAACTTGAGCTGATTACTGGGTGGCTAAGCTGCTGGATCCCCGTTACAAGGACATCGTACCATCCTTAATTCCCTCACTGAAGCGTGATCGTAAGATGCGTGAGTACAAGCGCACTCTGGTAGACGTGCTGCTGGTGGCATTCCCACCTGACAGCGGGGGCACAGTGGAAGCACAAGGCGAAGGCAGAGGAGGAGGAAGAGGTAGCCAACGCAGCTGGGGCACCACCAGCAACTCAGAAGACAGGGTTAGCATGGCCGAAATGTGGAAAAGCTTTGTCAGCACGCAACAACAACCAGCACCACCAGCTGATATGGAATGTCTTAGCAGGAGGCAGCATTTCAGCAATATGATGGAGCAGTATGTGTGCACACGCCAACATGTACTGAATGACGGGTCTACCCCTTCAACTTCTGGTTCTCCAAATTGGGCACATGGCCTGAGCTTGCCTTTTACGCCTTGGAAGTGCTGGCCTGCCCTGTATCCAGTGTTTTATATGAAAGTGTGTTTAGCACAGCAGGGGGCGTTATCACAGACAAGCGCAGCCGCCTGTCCACAGCCAATGTGGACAAGCTCACGTTCATTAAAATGAACCAGGCATGGATCCCACAGGACTTGTCCGTACCCTGTGCAGAATAGACATGTATACCGGCCTTACCCAGCCATTGTTATACTGCAGCGCAATTGCTCATTGTTGTATTTTTGATATTTTGCATTTTGGAGTGTACCCTAATTTAAAAAAATTAAAACAAAAAACCTGTGTTGGCTACCTCGTCCTCCTCCACCGCCTCCTCAACCTCCTACTCCATATGGACCTCCACCTCATACATCAAGATTCTTTTATTTTATTTGTTAGTATTTTATTTTATGTCATTTCACTATATTGTCTGCTACATTTTCGGGTGAAATTCACCAATTTTTGGCTGTGATATACCCCTGCTCTAACTAGTACACAGGTAAACAAATTTCACTAATTTGTCTGTTACATTTTCGGGTGAAATTCACCAATTTTTGGCTGTGATATACCCCTGCTCTACCTAGTAGACAGGTTAATAAATTTCACAAATTTTTCTATTACATAGTTTGGTGACATTAACCAATTTTTGGTTATAGCAGGCTTTGTTCAACTGTAGAACAAAAATGGCGCACCATAGGGTAATAACATCTGATTAGCAAAAGGAATAGTATCTCCAAAAATGGAGGATCACCTTGCGGAGTTGTGCTAGAAGTAGGCACAACTCTAGTGTAGGCACATACAGGGTTAACGAGAGCCCCTTGTATTGGATGGTATTCAGCCCGGGATGGAAGTACTTCTGGTCAGGGATGCCTGGAATCCCTCAGAAAGCCGGTAAATCAGCATGGAAAGGAGTGTCCCACAGCGCAAAAAACACCCGATGGTTCAATTGGGATGCAGGGTTCTTAATTGAGCAAGCTGTACAACGCGTTTCGGGGATATACCCCTTCTTCAAGTACAAATGACTTGCCTAATCATTTATACCTGAAGAAGGGGTATTTCCCCTAAACGCGTTGGACCGCTTGCTCAATAAAGAACCCTGCATCCCAATTGAACCATCGGGTGCTTTTTGCGCCGTGGGACGCTCCTTTCCTTGCTAAATCACTAATTTATGGCTGTGATATACCCCTGCTCTACCTAGTAGACAGGTTAATAAATTTCACAAATTTTTCTGTTACATTCTTGAGTGACATTTTACCATTTTTCCATGAATAATCCCCTGCTCTGCATAGGTGATAGGGACCGACATTTTAAAAAATCATCTGTTCCATTGGTGGGTGACATTAACCCATTTCCAGCGATGAAAAACCCCTGCTCTGCATAGGTGACAGGGAATTAAATTTGTAAAATTCATCTATAATTGGCCCTTTCATTCGATCCTTCCGCTTTAATAACTTGTCCCACATTTCAGCTTCATCACATTGCAGCCATTAACCTCCCTTGGATGTGATCTCCCTTTCTCACGCTCCCTCTCCGACGTGAAACCCTGATTCGCCTCTAACCATGATCAACATTGTAGGTGCAGAAAAGAACATCGAAAGTTGATAGAGCAGATATCCAATTGGATCGTGGATATCACGGGGACGTGCGACATGGTGGAACAGTATGTGTGCACATGCCTTCATGTACTGACTGATGGGTCTGCCCCCTTCAACTTCTGGGTCTACAAATTGGGCATATGGCCTGAGCTTGCCCTTTACGCCTTGGAGATGCTGGCCTGCCCTGCAGCCAGTGTATTGTCTGAATGTTTGTTTAGCACGGCTAGAGGGGGTTATAACAGGTTATATTTCCCAATGTTTTGGGGTGTACCGTAATTTAAACAAAAAAAGAAAGAAAATCAATAGAATGAAAAGGTGTGTCCAGACTTTTTACTGGTACTGTATGTACAAATGCTGTCTTGGCATTAAAAAGCTTGAAAGAGGTTGGCTACAGTCCCACTAGACCTCATTACTTTTTGTGGTATTTTAGATTTTGACCAAATCAACTATAATAGTTGAATTTATTGAATCAGAACTGAAACTAATTTCAGACAATTCACTTCACTCATCTGCCCACTGTCACGAACCACTGTGCCACGTGTCCTACCTCCTCTAAGGGCGTTCTCTAAGTGAACCCCTTGATTTTCACAGTACCCCTGATGGTGGGGATAGACTTTGCCAAGGAGAACACCAGATCACTACCTCTTGAGGAGGATTGGCACATGAGGCAGGTGGTCCAGGAGGACGAGGAGGTACCTGAGCGAGGTACCAGAGGTACAGGAATTGTCAGCAGGCTGAGTCATAACCAGGAGCAACAGTGCAGCACCGAAGGATGAGGCAGAGGCAACAGGTCAGGGCAGGCAGCACAGGTACAGGTCAGGCAATCTGGGTCAGCAACAGGAGAATCAAGGCAAGCAGGCAGGGATCAAACAGGTAGCAGAGTCCAGGAATACAAACACGAGTCAAGAACACAGTAACACAAGCAGATATCAGGAACCTTAACAGGAAACAAGGACCTTGACACTGAGGCATCTGGGACTGGGGCTCAGCCACTTAAATTTGTGCAGGAGGGCTAGGATTGGTTAGCGATGTCACATGATCCAACCCATAAAGCACAGGAAGTGACACGAGCCGGTCCTTCGGGAAATGCTGCAGGAAACAAACAGCAAGCATGCTGTGGCCAGGGCTGAAAGGAAACACTGGCAGCAGATCATCGCTGAACATGGCGAATGGGACCACGGTGGTAAGCAGGGGAACAGCGGTGCACAGCAGCCACTGTTACACCCACTAACTGATCGCTTCTATAGTGTCTTATAAAAGTATTCACCTCCTTGATGTTTTTCCTCTTTTGTTGTATAATAACCTGGAAAATGAATTAAAATAGATTTTTTATAGATTTTATATAATGTCCACACCTCATGCAGCCTAAACATCAAAAACATTTCTAACCCATTATTAACTGGTCTCCCCCTAATTAAACATTACCCTCTCCAATCTACGCCTAATGTAGCAGTCAGGCAAATCTATCTGTCTAATCGCTACTCCGATGCCACCACCCTGTGCCAGTCATTGCACTGGATGCCCATATAGTACAGAACTCAATTTAAACTGTTCATGCTCTCCCACAAAGCTTTCCACAGTGCTGCACACTCTTACATCTCGTCCCTAATTTCTTTCTACCACCCTAACTGTGCTCTCCAATCAGCCAGTGATTTATGACTAGAGTTGAGCGAACCCGAACTGTAAAGTTCGGGTTCGTACCGAACTTTAGGTTTTTCGGCACCCGGACCCGAACCCGAACATTTACGTAAAAGTTCGGGTTCAGTGTTCGGCGATTTTTATGGCGCTTTTTGAAAGGCTGCAAAGCAGCCAATCAACAAGCGTCATACTACTTGCCCCAAAAGGCCATCAAAGCCATGGCTACATTTGGCATGGCTGTGATTGGCCAACTGCAGCATGTGACCCAGCCTCTATTTAAGCTGGAGTCATTCAGCGCCGCCCGTCACTCTGCTCGAATTAGTGTAGGGAGAGGCTGCAGCTGCTGTGAGGGAGAGATCAGGGAGCGATCTTAACAAGAACTGGTTTATGTACTCAGCGATCTACAGAAAAAGTGTTTTGTGGGTGCAGTGCACAATTTTTTTAAGCCTGCCCTGAGCCAAATACTGCTGAAAATGAACTTTTTTTTCTTCATTTCATCAATATCAATACCTGATCGGCAGCCATTTTATGCAACGATAGTGCACCAGCATAGGCTATCTGCAAGTCCAGAAATACAGCTTTGGCATACTGGGGTAAAAAAAACACTCTAATATACTGCACCTCTGGGATTAGACAAGCATAAGTGACTGTAACATTTAGGACAGAAAAACAGCTTTTTGGTTAGGGTGAAAAAAGCCTGTAATATACTGCACATCTGTGATTACACATGCATAAGTCACTGTCACATTTAGGACAGAAATACAGCTTTTTTCTTACTGCAGTGAAAAAAACCTCTGATATACTGCACATCTGTGATTACATGTGCATAAGTGATTGTGACATTAAGGCCAGAAATACAGCTTTTTTCTTACTGGGGTGAAAAAACCCTCTGATATACTGCACATCTGTGATTACACGTGCATAAGTCACTGTCACATTTAGGACAGAAATACAGCTTTTTGGTTAGGGTGAAAAAATCCTCTGATATACTGGACATCTGTGATTACACGTGCATAAGTCACTGTCACATTTAGGACAGAAATACAGCTTTTTTCTTACTGGGGTGAAAAAACCCTCTGATATACTGCACATCTGTGATTATACGTGCATAAGTGATTGTCACATTAAGGCCAGAAATACATCTTTTTTCTTACTGGGGTGAAAAAACCCTATGATATACTGCACATCTCTGATTACATGTGCATAAGTGATTGTCACATTTAGGCCAGAAATATGTCTTTTTGGTTACTGGGATGAAAAAATCCTCTGATATACTGCATATCTGGCATAAGACGTGCATAAGTGAGTGTGACATTTAGGCCACAAATACCGAGTGCAATACCCTACATCAGGGTTTTTATTGGCGGTTATTTTTTTTGAACAGACTTAACCACTTTTTACTTTGCTTTGTGAACGCTAACTATGAGTCAAACATCTAATAAGGGACGCGGTCATGGTCGTGGTGGTGGTGTTGGTGGAGCCTCTGGTGCAGGGAGAGGACGTGGCCGTTCTTCCACAGCTACACGTCCTACTGAACCTACTACCTCAGGTCCCAGTAGCCGCCAAAATCTAGCGATATTTGGTCGGGCCTAATGCCGTTCTAAGGATGGTAAGGCCTGAGCAAGTACAGGCGCTAGTCAATTGTGTGGCCGACAGTGGATCCAGCACATTCACATTATCTCCCACCCAGTCTACTGCAGAAAGCACACAGGTGGAACCTGAAACCCATGCCCATCAGTCTGTCACATCACCCCTGTGCATATCAGGGAACCTGTCTGAGCCTCAAGTCATGCAGCAACTCTTATGCTGTTTGAAGACTCTGCTGGCAGGGTTTCCCAAGGGCATCCACCTAGCCCTTCCCCAGGGGTGGAAGACATAGAATGCACTGACGCACAACCACTTATGTTTCCTGATGAGGACATGGGAATACCACCTCAGCACGTCTCTGATGATGACGAAACACAGGTGCCAACTGCTGCTTCTTTCTGCAGTGTGCAGACCGAAAAGGAGGTCAGGGAGGAAGACTGGGTGGAAGACGATGCAGGGGACGATGAAGTCCTAGACCCCACATGGAATGAAGGTTGTGCCACTGACTTTCAGAGTTCGGAGGAAGAGGCAGTGGTGAGACCGAGCTAACAGCATAGCAAAAGAGGGAGCAGGGTGCAAAAGCAGAGCAGCCATCGCCAAAACAGTTCTCCTGCTACTGGCCACCGTCACCAGGGACGGAGCACACCAAAGACAGCTTCAAGGAGTTCCCTGGCATGGCACTTCTTCACACAATGTGCTGACGACAAGACCTGAGTGGTTTGCATGCTGTGCCATCAGAGCCTGAAGCGAGCCATTAAAGTTCTGAACCTTAGCACAACCTGCATGACCAGGCATCTACATGCGATACACGGGCTGCAGTGGAGTAAGCACCTTAAAAACCAAGAAAGGGCTCTCTTGCTCCCTCTTCTGCTGCTGCCTCGGCCTCTTCCTCCGCCTCTGGAGGAACGTTGGCACCTGCCTCCCAGCAAACAGAGGATGTGCCACCAACAACACCACCTCCGTCACCAAGCATCTCCACCATGTCACACGGAAGCGTTCAGCTCTCCATCTCACTAACCTCCATCTCTTCTTCCACCTCCTCATCCGGTCAGTGACAGACCGTCACCACCATCTTCAGCACAGCCAGGGGTAAACGTCAGCAGGCCGTTCTGAAACTGATGTGTTTGGGGGACAGGCCCCACACCGCGCAGGAGTTGTTGCGGGGTATAGAACAACAGACCAACGAGTGGTTGCTGCCAGTGAGCCTCAAGCCCGTCCTGGTGGTGTGCGATAATGGGCGAAATCTCGTTGCAGCTCTGGGACTAGCCGATTTGACGCACATCCCTTGCCTGGTGCATGTGCTGAATTTGGTGGTGCAGAGGTTCCTTAAAAATCACCCCGATATGTCAGAAATTACCCCTGCTGCAGAAAGTGCGGGCCGTCTGTGCACGCTTTCAGCATTCTCACCCTGCTGCTGCTCGCCTGTCAGCGCTGCAGCGTAACTTCGGCCTTCCCGCCCACCGCCTCATATGCGACGTGCCCACCAGGTGGAACTGGGTGACTGGAATGACTGGGCCTCCATGTGAGACCTGTGTGCCCTGTTGAGCTGTTTCGAGTACTCCACCAACATGGCCAGTCGCGATGACGCCGTTATCACCGTTACAATACCACTTCTATGTCTTCTTGAGAAAACACTTAGGGCGATGATGGTAGAGGATGTGGCCCAGGACGAGGAGGAGGAAGAGGGGTCATCTCTAACACTTTCAGGCCAGTCTTTTAGAAGTGGCTCAGAAAGAGGATTTTTGCAAAAGCAGAGGCCAGGTAAAAATTTGGCCAGCCAGGGCCCACTACTGGAGGAGGATGGGAATGAAGCATGTTCACAGCGGGATGGCATCTAACGCAGCTCGGGCCCATCACTGGTGTGTGGCTGGGGGGATACGGAGGACACAGACGATACGCCTCCCACAGAGGACAGCTCGTCCTTACCTCTGGGCAGCGTGGCACCCATGAGCGACTACATGCTGCAGTGCCTGCGCAACGACTGCAGAGTTGCCCACATTTTAACGTGTGCTGACTACTGGGTGGCCACCCTGCTGGATCCCCATTACAAAGACAATGTGCCGTCCTTAATTCCCTCACTGGAGCGTGATTGGAAGATGCGCGACTACAGGAGCATGCTGGTAGATGCGCTCCTGAGAGCATTCCCGACTGACGCCGGGGGACAAGTGGAAGCCCAAGGCGAAGGCAGGGGAGGAGCAAGAGGTCGCCAACGCAGCTGTGTCAGCACCAGCACCTCAGAAGGCAGGGTTAGCATGGCCGACATGTGGAAAAGCTTTGTCACCTCGCCTCAACAACCGGCCCCAACTGCAGATATGGAGCGTGTTAGCAGGAGGCAGCATTTGAACAACACGGTGGAACAGTACCTGTGCACACGACTACACATACTGATTGATGGTTCTGCCCCATTCAACTTCTGGGTCTCCAAATTGTCCACATGGCCAGAACTTGCCCCGTATGCCTTGGAGGTGCTGGCCTGCCCTGCAGCCAGTGTACTCTCTGAACGTGTATTTAGCATGGCAGGAGGCGTCATTACAGCCGCCTGTCTACAGCCAACGTGGACAAGCTCACGTTCATTAAAATGAACCAGGCTTGGATCCCACAAGACTTGTCTGTACCTTGTGCAGATTAGACATTTATACCACCATCAAACATACATTCTTGTACTCAAGTCAAGTGCAATGATTCTTTGTTTTCTTTTATTTTATTTGTCCCAATATTTTGGGGGCTACCTACCCAATAATAAAAAAAAAAAAACATTGTTGGCTACCTGTTCCTCCTCCATTGCTGCCTCCACCTACAACACCACATTCACCGCCTCCTTAACCTCTGACTCCATATCCACCTCCTTCTCTGAGTTGCAGGTTAATAATTTGTAATTTTTTGTTATTTTATTTCATTTTAAGTTATTTCCCTATCCACATTTGTTTGCAGAGCAGTTGCCATGCTCTTAAGCACATTTTACTGCCTTTTACATCCCTCTAGCCTTTTCAAGGACTATTTTAGAGCCATTTTAATAAAATTTTAGCAATTTTAGTGCCCTAAATTAAATTTTTTTTTATTATTAATTGTCGGGTGACATTTTACCATTTTTGGCTGTCACGGATGGTGTTGCAGAAAGCTGGAACTTATAAATAAACATCCAACTGGCTTGATCCCAAACTAAGGAGCATATGGGTGAGCCCTATAAAACCCCTAGAGCTCTCCCTGACTGCTATGCCCATACAAAGATCTTTATGGTAGACGATTGCATGTCCACATACCTTATACTATCTGACACCTTAAAACCCTATAATAGTGAGGGGACACGACCACCGGCTAACTGCACTTAATACGGACGGAGTCAGGATCACCTACAATCAAGCCAGCAAGAAACACAAATAAAGGAAACAGACTTATCTGAGGAATCAGGAGCATCCAGCAGTGAACAATTCATCCAGGAAGAAGTATAAACCGCAAAGTGAGGCAGTATGGGAGGGAATATAAAGGGAGACAATCAGTGCAAATAGATGACAGCTGGGAGAAGGAAAGGAGATGACAAAGTGAAACCAAAACAAAGAACTTCATGCAAGAGGTAGCGAAGAACGTCTAACAGACCTTCTCACAGAACTGGTGGTGACATTGGCGTATACAAACCCCTGCTGTTCCTGGGTGACAGGGGCTTAAATCTCTCAAAATCCTCTGTTGTATTGTTGGGTGACATGTACCCCCTTTTGCCGTGAATGAACCCCTGCTGTGCCTGGGTGACAGGGGCCTAAATCTCTCAAAATCCTCTGTTGTATTGCTGGGTGACATGAACCCCCTTTTGCCGTGAATAAACCCCTTGCTGTGCCTGGGTGACAGGGGCCTAAATCTCTCAAAATCCTCTGTTCTATTGCTGGGTGACATGTATCCCCTTTTGCCGTGAATGAACCCCTGCTGTGCCTGGGTGACAGGGGCCTAAATCTCTCAAAATCCTCTATTCTATTGCTGGGTGACATGTACCCCCTTTTGCAGCGAATGAACCCCTGCTCTGCATTGCTGACAGGGGACTAAATCTCTCAAAATGCTCTGTTCTATTGCTGGGTGACATGTACCCCCTTTTGCCGTGAATGAACCCCTGCTGTGCCTGGGTGACAGGGGCCTAACTCTCTCAAAATCCTCTGTTGTATTGCTGGGTGACATGAACCCCCTTTTGCCGTGAATGAACCCCTGCTGTGCCTGGGTGACAGGGGCCTAACTCTCTCAAAATCCTCTGTTCTATTGATGGGTGACATGAACCCCCTTTTGCTGTGAATGAACCCCTGCTGTGCCTGGGTGACAGGGGCCTAAATCTCTCAAAATCCTCTATTCTATTTCTGGGTGACATGTACCCCCTTTTGCCGCGAATGAACCCCTGCTCTGCATTGCTGACAGGGGACTAAATCTCTCAAAATGCTCTGTTCTATTGCTGGGTGACATGTACCCCCTTTTGCCGTGAATGAACGCCTGCTGTGCCTGGGTGACAGGGGCCTAACTCTCTCAAAATCCTCTGTTCTATTGATGGGTGACATGAACCCCCTTTTGCCGTGAATGAACCCCTGCTGTGCCTGGGTGACAGGGGCCTAACTCTCTCAAAATCCTCTGTTGTATTGCTGGGTGACATGAACCCCCTTTTGCCGTGAATGAACCCCTGCTGTGCCTGGGTGACAGGGGCCTAACTCTCTCAAAATCCTCTGTTCTATTGATGGGTGACATGAACCCCCTTTTGCCGTGAATGAACCCCTGCTGTGCCTGGGTGACAGGGGCCTAAATCTCTCAAAATGCTCTGTTCTATTGCTGGGTGACATGTACCCCCTTTTGCCGTGAATGAATCCCTGCTGTGCCTGGGTGATAGGGGTCTAAATCTCTCAAAATCCTCTGTTATATTGCTGGGTGACATGAACCCCCTTTTGCCGTGAATGAACCCCTGCTGTGCCTGGGTGACAGGGGCCTAACTCTCTCAAAATCCTCTGTTGTATTGCTGGGTGACATGTACCCCCTTTTGCCGTGAATGAACCCCTGCTCTGCATTGCTGACAGGGGCCTAAATCTCACAAAATCCTCTGTTCTATCGCTGGGTGACATGTACCCTCTTTTGCCGTGAATGAACCCCTGCTCTGCATTGCTGACAGGGGCCAAAATCTCTCAAAATCCTCTGTTCTATTGCTGGGTGACATGTACCCCCTTTTGCCGTGAATGAACCCCTGCTCTGCATTGCTGACAGGGGCCTAAATCTCTCAAAATCCTCTGTTGTATTGCTGGGTGACAAGAACCCCCTTTTTCCGTGAATGAACCCCTGCTGTGCCTGGGTGACAGGGGCCTAAATCTCTCCAAATCCTCTGTTGTATTGCTGTGTGACATGTACCCCCTTTTGCCGTGAATTAACCCCTGCTCTGCATTGCTGACAGGGAACTAAATTTAGTGAAAACATCTGTTACTGATCGGAAGATGCGCGACTACAAGCGCACGCTGATGATAGCATTCCCACCTGACAGCGGGGGCACAGTGGAAGCACAAGGCGAAGGCAGAGGAGGAGGAAGAGGTAGCCAATGCAGCTGGGGCACCGCCAGTACCTGAGAAGGCAGGGTTAGCATGGCCCAAATGTGGAAAAGCTTTGTCAGCCTTGGTGGTGCTGACCTGCCCTTCAGCCAGTGTATAGTGTGAACGTATGTTTAGCACGACAGAGAGCATTATCACAGGCCACAGCCAATGTGGACAAGCTTACGTTTATTAAAATGAACCAGGCATGGATCCCACAGGACTTGTCCATACCTTGTGCAGAATAGACATTTATACCAGCCTCAACCATCCATTCTTGTACTCAAGTGCACTTATTCTTAGTTTTATTTTGTTATATGTCCCAATATTTTGGGGGATACCCCAATTTAAAATAAAAAAATAGCACAAATAAGTTGTGGCTGCCTATTCCTCCTTCACCGCTGCTTCCACCTACACCGCCACGTTAACCTACACCACCACATCCACCCATCCACCGCCTCCTCAACCTCCTACCCCTAGATCCAGATTGTTATTTAAAATTTTTCGGTATTTTATGTTATTTTAAATCATTTCCCTATCCACATTTGTTTGCAGAACAGTTGCCATGCTCTTAAGCACATTTTGATGACTTTTGCAGCCCTCTTGCCCTTTCCAGGACTATTTTAGAGCCATTTTAGTGGCCAAAAGTTCTGGTCCCCATTGACTTCAATGGGGTTCGTGGTCAAGTTCGGGTCAAGTTCGGGTCCCGAACCCGAACTTTTTTTTCAAGTTCGGCCGAACCTGCCGAACCCGTACATCCAGGTGTCCGCTCAACTCTATTTATGACTAACATTCACCATAATCCGAACTTCTCACTCCCATCTCCAAAACTTCTCAAGCGCTGCAGGGAACTGTTCAGGGCTGCTGGGAACCCTGTTGCCCCAACTTCTTCTGCTCTGCAGCTGTTATGGTTCTCTTTTAGGCCACTGTCACACGGGCGTTTCGGATTTGCTCCGGATGCGTCGCGAGTGCATTGCGGGAAAACCGCGCGAGTAGGCATGCAATTGCAGTCAGTTTTGACTGCGATTGCGTTCTGATGGTCAGTTTTTTCCGCGCGAGTGCAATGTGTTTTGCACGTGCATAAGAAAGAACTGAATGTGGTACCCAGACCCGAACCTGGACTTCTTCCCTGAAGTACGGGTTGACTTCTTCCCTGAAATTCGGGTTTGGGTTTGGTGTTCTATTCATTTTATTATTTTCCCTTATAACATGGTTATAAAGGAAAAAAATTGCATTCTTAATGCAGAATGCTTACTAATATGTGCCTTGAGGGGTTCAAAAAACGAAATAAAAAAAAACTCACCTCATCCACTTGTTTGCGCAGCCGACATCGTCTTCTTTCTTCTTCTTTCAGGACCTGCAAAAGGACCTTTGATGATCCTTCTATCTTTATTTAGCAGGACCCGCGCTGACATCACTGCGCTCACCACGTGGTGAGCGCGATTACGTAATCAAAGATTCTTTTGCAGGTTATGAAAGAAGAAGAAAGCAGACGATGCCGGCTGCACAAACAAGTGGATGAGGTGAGTTCATTGTTATTTATTTTTTAACCGCTTAAGGCCTCATGCACACGACAGTTGTTTCTTGCGTCCGCTAAAAAAAACGGATGCGGCATCCGTTTTTTTTTTGAAGATTCTTTTTTTTTTCACAGTTCCCTTGTAATAAATGCCTATACTTGTCCGCAAATGTGAAAAAAGTAGGACATGCACTATTTTTTTTTGCTGAAGGGAAACACGGACAACGGACGCGGAACACAAACGGATGAACTATCAGCATTTTTTTGCTGACCCATTGAAATGAATGGGTCCCCATCCTATACGCAAAAAAAATGGAACGGAGGCCAAGAAAAACATGTGTGCATGAGGCCTAAGGCACATTTTAGTAAGCATTCTGTATGAAGAATGCTATTATTCTCCCTTATAACCATGTTATAAGGGAAAATAATACAGTGATTAGACTTTAATGGGGTTGCTCATTCCTATCATCTCCTAGCAACCATGCGTAAAAAAAAAAACTCCCGCATCAGCACTTGCTTGCGGATGCTTGCGATTTTCACGCAGACCCATTCATTTCTATGGGGCCTGGGTTGTGTGAAAAACACAGAACATGCTGCGATTTTCACGCAACGCACAAGTGATGCGTAAACATCACCGCTCATCTAAACAGCCCCATTAAAGTGAATGGGTCTGGATTCAGTGCGGGTGCAATGCGTTCACCTCACGCATTGCACCCACATGTAAAAGGGGCCTAAATGGTTGCTGGTAGCATCTTAGTGCATATTTACTCTCAAGTTGATTTTTACTCTGGGCACTGTAGGTATTCACTTACAGCCTAGCCCTTCAGTCTCAAATAATGTTAAAAACATTTATATGTATATAAAGTAGGTAGCAAAAATTACACTAACCTCCCTATCTCCATAAGCAGATTCAGTATAGTAGTCCTTGCAGCCTGTACAACTGTTTGTGAGTCAGCACAGTTAGGACCCTTTCACACGAGCGAGTTTTCCGCGTGGGTGCAATGCGTGACGTGAACAGCGTTTTTTAAACACATCAGTTCTGCGTTGCATGAAAAATGCAGCATGTTCTATATTCTGTGTTTTTCACGCAGCCCCTGGCCCCATAGAAGTGAATTGGGCTTTAGTGAAAAAGCCATTGCATCCGCAAGCAAGTGGGGATGCAATGCGTTTTTCACTGATGGTTGCTAGAAGAAGTTGTTTGTAAGCCTTCCGTTTCTTATCACTCGCATGAAAAACGCATCAAAATGCATTGCACCCGCGTGGAAAAAACTGAACGCAATTGCAGACAAAACTGACTGAACTTGCTTACAAAATCGTGCGAGTTTCAAGGAACGCACCCTGAACGCATCTGGACCTAATCCGTATCGTTCATGTGAATGAGACCTTAGGCTGGGTTCACACGGGCGTGACGGATTTGTTCAGGATGCGTCCCGGGTGTATTGCGGCAAACCCGCGCGAGTAGGTATGCAATTGCAGTCAGTTTTGACTGCGATTGCGTTCCGTTGTTCAGTTTTTATCGCGCGGGTGCAATGAGTTTTGCACGCGCGTGATAAAAAAATGAATGTGCTACCCGGACCCGAACTTCTTCACTGAAGTTCAGGTTTGGGTTAGTAGTTGTGTAGATTGTATTATTTTCCCTTGTATTATTTTCCCTGCGTTCATCACATAGTCCATCACATGATCCATCTCCATGGTGATGGATCATGTGACGGACCATGTGATGAGCGCAGTGACGTCATCACAGGTCCTTTACCTCACAGATGAAGACAGAAGAGATGCCGGCTGCGCGAACAAGTGGATTAAGGTGAGTTAAATTATTATTATTTTTTTTTAACCCCTCCTGCCCTATTTTACTTAGAATTCTGTATTCAGAATGCTATTATTCTCCCTTATAACCATGTTATAAGGGAAAATAATAATGATCGGGTCCCCATCTCCTAGCAACCGTGCGTGAAAATCGCACCGCATCCGCACTTGCTTGCGGATGCTTGCGATTTTCACGCAGCCCCATTCACTTCTATGGGGCCTGCATTGCGTGTAAAACGCACAATATAGAACATGTTGCAATTTTCACGCAATGCACAAGTGATGCGCAAAATCACTGCTCATGTGCACAGCCCCATAGAAATGAATGGGTTCGGATTAAGTGCGGGTGCAATGCGTTCACCTCACGCATTGCACCCGTGCGGAAATCTTGCTCATGTGAACTCAGCCTTAAAGATGACCTGTCACCACAAAATGCAATACAGTTATAAGGCCTCTTTGATGAGGGTGCGTCGCGATTATTATAAGCAGGTTACAAAAAACATAGACATACAGGTAAACTATATATGTACTATGTAGAAAAAAATAAATAAAAAGTAAGTGCAAACCCACTCAGTGTGCATAAATACACCTCAAACCGTAAATGAACTGAGATTCAATGGGTATGTCATCAAAAAGTAAATTTCTTATTGAATACAAATTACATATAAATAAAATGAGAACATGATACATCAGATAAAAAATGACTACACCTGAGGAGGTATATCAGCACATATATATCAAGAAAAAAAGGGGACGAAGGAGGAATGGAGAAAAAACAAGTAAATCATCTAGCTGAGTGCTGCGTATGAATAAATGACCACAGTTGATATCTATAGAAATAATCATATAACACCCAAAGGGTATAAAATGCAAATATATAAATCTTCACATCAACAAACGGTCCCAGTAGACAGCAGAGCAAAGTGCAAGTGCATAGCAGCAACTAGATCTCCATATTTGTAAATATATGGCCGTGGCACAGTACCAAAGTTGGTCAAAGTAACCTAAATGAATATAATCAAAGGCCAGGGCCTCAAAAGATTATATGTAACAAATCCAAGAACAGCCACATGCCTTAAACTCGTAGTAAACATAGTATCATTGCATACCAATTGTATTGGGGCTATACACCTCAGGAGAGCCACGTACCCCGACGTATGTTTCGGCAATGCCTTCCTCTGGTGCGGCTCTCCTTGTAAACGTGCTCTTTATAAAATACTCAGCTCATCTGCATTTAATGTTATAATCAAACAGACAAATGCCCATGAGTGCGGCCCAACGGAAAAGGAAGTCTTCTTTCTTCTTCTTTGAGGACCTGGGAGAAAAGGACCTTTGGTGACGTCACTGCGCTCATTACATGGTCCATCACATGGTCCATCACCATGGTGATGGACCATGTGATGAGCACAGTGACGTCACCAAAGGTCCTTTTCTCCCAGGTCCTCAAAGAAGAAGAAAGAAGACGAGCTGGGCAGCGTGAACAAGTGGATAAGGTGAGTTTAATTTTTTATTTTTAACCCCCCATCCCTAATTTACTTAGCATTCTGTATTAAGAATGCTATTATTTTCCCTTATAACCATGTTATAAGGGAAAATAATAAAGATCGGGTCCCCATCCCGATCATCTCCTAGCAACCATGCGTGAAAATCGCACCGCATCCGCACTTGCTTGCGGATGCTTGCGATTTTCACTCAGCCCCATTCACTTATATGGGGCCTGCGTTGCATGAAACACGCACAATATAGAGCTTGCTGCGATTTTTTACGCAACGCACAAGTGATGCGTGAAAATCACTGCTCATGTATACAGCCCCATAGAAATTAATGGGTCTGGATTCAGTGCTGGTGCAATTCGTTCACCTCACGCATTGCACACGCGCGGAAAACTCGCCCCTGTGAAAAGTGCCTAAGGGTTTTCTGAGATTTTGATACTGATGACTTTTTCCCAGGATAGGTCATCAGTAAAGATGGGGGAAGTTTTGAAGAATCTGATTCAGCAGCTTTGCTAAATTTTGACAAGAGATACAATATGTTACAAATTACTTTGTCACAAATTGCTTTCCATTGTATGGAGCGGGCAAAATGATGGGGAACAGCGATTGCACCGTCCGCCTCGTCATTTAACCCTTAAGATGCAACGTTCAGCACTGATTGCGGCATCTGTGACTCACATTTATCTGCTATGGGGTAATTAGGGTTAAAAAAAATGTACATATATACACTGCTCAAAAAAATAAAGGGAACACAAAAATAACACATCCTAGATCTGAATTAATTAAATATTCTTCTGAAATACTTTGTTTTTTACATAGTTGAATGTGCTGACAACAAAATCACACAAAAATAAAAAAATGGAAATCAAATTTTTCAACCCATGGAGGTCTGGATTTGGAGTCACACTCAATTGGATTCAGGTCTGGGGAACGGGCGGGCCAGTCCATAGCATCAATTCCTTCGTCTTGCAGGAACTGCTGACACACCCCAGCCACATGAGGTCTAGCATTGTCTTGCATTAGGAGGAACCCAGGGCCAACCGCACCAGCATATGGTCTCACAAGGGGTCTGAGGTTCTCATCTCGGTAATTTCTACCTGTTGTCTATCGGATTTGCACAGCAGCATGTGAAATTGATTGTCACTCAGTGTTGCTTCCTAAGTGGACAGTTTGATTTCACAGAAGTATGATTGACTTGGAGTTACATTGTGTTGTTTAAGTGTTCCCTTTATTTTTTTGAGCAGTGTATATATATATATATATATATATATATACACATACATACATACATACACACCCCTCATCCACTTGATTGCGAAGAGGCTGCCCGCTCTTGTCTTGATTGAAGAAAACCCACTAAAGGACTTGCAGTGACTGTGATGATGTCACCATGTGATCACAGTGGGCGTGCGTGGTGACGTCATCAGCAACAGATTTTCTTCAATCAAGACAGGAGTGGACGGCCTCTCCATTATCAAGTGGGTGAGGTGAGTATATTTTTTTTTACTCTTAGCCACAAATTGATCAATTACAACAAAGCATGAAGAAATTCGGCTTTGTGGTGAATCAAATGTTTCCCGAAATTCAGATCGAAGTCCACTTCGGATACTTTGATTCACTCATTACTAGTCTTCAGTATCTGATAGGTGGGGGTCTCACACCCTGGGCCACTTTTCACAGCTTACCAAGTATGGCTCTGTATATTGTATAACAGCTTTAGTTGGTATTGCGCTCTGCCCCATTAAAGTGAATGAGGCTGAGCACGATACCAAGCACAGCTGCTATACAATGTATGGTGCTATGCTTGGTAAGCTGCGAGAAGGCCGCATCGCTCACAGGAGGATATGTCATCAGTATAAAAATCTCGGAAAACCCCTTTAAATCTCTGCTATTTCTAATTTCATTGTTCATGGAGAGGTGTTATCAGTGACTGACAGCTACCTATGTTTACACACTGAAAGCGAGAATACCATCAATCACTGATAACACCTTCTCTGTGAACAACAAAGTCAGACATTGCAGAGATTTAATTGCATAAGAATCACTGCGAAAGGTGCACCACAATGATATGCAACTAACAACACTGGCTAATCCCTCAAGCTGATGTTAGGACTTTAGCCAATGTATTCCTGTCAGGAACACATCGGAGCCCTTTTGCACCACCGTCAAGGTATCTCAGTGTGGCATGGGTTCCTACCACTAGACTACCTACGGTGCGTGAACACAGTCTGAGAGGTGCTAAGATGGACCTTTTTTGGTACTAACCACTATATGCTGGGAACGACCAACAAGATTATCTTGGATATGCTCTTTCCTAGTCATCCAGCCATCACAATATGGCCCTTGTCAAAGTCTCTCAGATCTTTACAACTGCCCATTTTGTTTAACTCCTTAAGGACCTCCGCCGTACATGTACAGCGGAATTTCGGTCCCCAAACATTTTAAATAGCAGAGACCCTCGGCACATGTATGTGATCAGCCAAATGTGACCACAGCATCTGATCAGTCCGGAAGCGGAAGTCGCGCACTTCCGCTCCGGTAACAGCGCTCCCCGACTGAGATCAGGGAACCTGTTGGATCTCTGAAATACACTGAAGCCTCAAGCAGCCTTCAGTGTCTATTTCAGGAATATACCAATACAGGCCACTAGGTGGCAGCATTGTATTGGTATAGTGCAGTGATGGTGAACCTTTTAGAGACCGAGTGCCCAAACTGCAACCAAATACCCACTTATTTATCGCAAAGTGCCAACACGGCAATTTAACCTGAATACCAATATAGTATATCTTCCATGTACTTTATCATTAATAGCTTAATAGTCTATATTCAGTGCGCTGCCTGTGCTGTTCATAGTGCGTCCTGTGCTGATGAATGGCAGGAAAAGTCTAAAGCATATTGGTACGCCATAGACTTTTTCCAAGGCGCGGGTGCCCACAGAGAGGGCTCTGAGTGCCGCCTCTGGCACCCGTGCCATGGGTTCGCCATCACTGGTATAGTGCAAATGATGTTTTTGAAGATGGCTATTTAGCCATCAATGAACATAATGGGCAATCTTATGGTTGCCAGCGTTTGTCAAAAATACTTAAACAATAAAAAAATAAACATCATGGGCATCGCCGCGTGCGAAAATGCCCATACAATTAAAATATAACAATATTAATGGCATACGGCAAATGGTGTAACGGGGAAAAAAATATAAAACAGACAATTTGCCATTTTTTGCCACTTCGACTACCCAATTTTTTTTTTATAAAAAGTGAGCAAAAAGTCGCACACACTTCAAATGAGCCCTCACACAGCCCCGTACACATAACTACCAAAAAGTTATAAGGGTCAGAATATGGTTATAAAAAATGTTTTTTTTCCTCAAAGCTATTATATTTTTTTCAGAATTAAAACTCAAGAAAAATGATACAAGCGTGGTATCGTTGTAACCGTACTGACCTGGAGAATGAAGATAACAGGTCAATGTTACCGCATAGTGAACAGTATAAAAAAAATAAAAAATTAAAAACCGTTCTACCCCATTTGGAATTTTTTATCAGCTTCCTACTACATGGTATGCAACCATAAATGGTGCCATTAGAAATTACAATTTGTCCCAAACAAAATAAGCCCTCATAAGGCTATGTGAACGGAAAAATAATAAAAGTTAGAACTATTTGAAGGTGGGGAAAACACAAAAATTGAAAATTTTGGGGTCCTTAAGGTGTTAAATTATTCGAGTTAGTGTTATGGCTGATCAGCTATTATATTTTATCAGACAAAGATGTTGAGTCAAATAATGTTCAGACTAACATTACATCCATATACCGGGGCCTTTTTCAAGCAATTTGATGCATGCAGGAAGTTTATACCATGTAATATAGCTACATAGTAAAGTGCAACATAGACAGTGGTTGCACGTGTATTATATCTAGAATTAAAAAAAGCACCAACATACCACTTGATTGTAAAACAGAGAGAGACATCATTATTCAACCTATGTACACCATTATTGTTAAATTTACAAATTATTAAATAAGTCGTAAATTATGGCACATGCCTTGTGTGCGCAATACTTTGCAACTTTTTAAGCCACTCTCCTCTTTTCTGAAGTGGCAAGAAAAGAGGCAGGGTTTAGCTTTAAGGGAGAGGGTTTTTCACAGCCAGCCAGAATTACTATAACTTATGCCAGAAACTGGTTTTGGCTGACACAGACTTCCGTTTCTTGTGCATGGACGGCCAGACATTATTTATTAAAGGGGTTGTCATGGACGGCCAGAAATTTATTAAAGGGGTTGTCAGGGCCGTCTTTGCCGCAGGGCAAAAGGGGCAGCTTCCCCGGACCCAGTTGCTCCTGGGGGCCCAAGGGAGCTTCGTTTCCCGACTCCCATTCACTAGTCTATGCTATGCGAGCGAGCGGTGTGTGGATCGCTCATTAGTAAAGGACTTGTCTGTCCAGTGGCATTGCGAGGGGGCCACACCGGGTGACACCAGTCTGATGGGGTGTCACCCGCGGCCCGCCGGTGCTGGAGCTCTCACTCCCAAGTCTTCAGAACAAGCAAGCACGTCGGCGCCGTCACGTAGTAAAGGGGGTTTGACTCACCGCAGCCTGGTGAGTGGCGCCGCGGCGGAGCAGCCAGCAGGGACTAAGTCTCCGCCTCCGGAGCTAATGGGATTGGGTGGTGAGTCACAGACTCACGTGACCAGTGACTCACTCACCTTACACAGCCAGACCTGCCACTGCCGCGCCGGGAGGAGGAGGTAGGTAGAGCGCAGAGAGCGCAATCACGCATATTGACTTTATTTTATATTAGAAATTTAGACTGGTCACCGAATTATTAATTAACCCCATTCATAAATTAGTGGGGGATTATTATAGAGACGGCCCCAGGAGACATAAGGGGTTGGGTTCTCTCTATCAGCTGCTGAACTGTGGCCTGGGGCCACCCGGCCACATTTACTAATCTTTGCTCAGGGGGGCCCTCATGGTGTGGTGTGGACTGGTCATTTTTTTACTAAGGAATATAGTTTAACCATTTATGTGCAAAAGAGAAAATAAGAAGTCAGCTCCAATCAGATATCTGCACATAGACCAAGACTTCTTTTAATAATAATAAATGCCATTTGCTGAAGTGAGACAACCCCTTTAAGAGACATTTGCCTCTTAATAAATTAAGTGGATCTCACTCTGGTGCCCAGGGATCAAGATTGACATATGGGAAGACCCGTCTTGATAAATGTCCCTTATTCTATCTTTATCTTATCTATTCCTCTACTTGGAGTGATTAAAAAGTAATTATAAAATAATCAGATGTAGCAGAGCTATAACAGATTAACATGTTAAGTAAGCAATGGCAAGAAAATGTTAATCAATTTTTTAATGGTTTGCAATTGTTATATGTGTTATCACTCTTCATTTTACAGTGTTCTACTACATTTGTAAGTGTAAAATGTCCATATGCACGACAAACAGGAGCCAATAGAATCAACAAAGTGGAATTGTCAATCATATGGTAATAGCGTTAATCAGTGCTTCTGTTCTCGTGTGTGTTCACAAAAAGGGGCTTCTGCCAATTAGTGTTGAGCGCGAATATTCAAATTACGAACATTTATCGTGAATATCGCAACTTCGAGAATTTGCGAATATTTCGAATATAGTGCTATATATTCGTTATATCGAATATTCCTAATTTTTCTCCATCTGAAAACATGATTCCTCTCTGCTTAAGTTGCTTGTGGGCCAATGAGTCATTGGCCCCCAAGCAAGAAGCAGGGAGGAATCATGACTTCAGATGGAAAAAATGACGAATATTCTAAAAACAAATATATAGCACTATGCTTGTGGGCTAATGAGAAGGTTGCAATATCTTTGACTTTAAGAGTAGTGTTGATCACAAATTTTCATATTGCAAATTTTTTTAACTCAAATTTTTTTATTGGGAATTTTCTGATTGCTGATTTTCGCAATCAAGAAAATAATAACTAGAGATCCCGAATTTGCGAATATATGACGACTATTCACCCAAATATTAGTGAAATATCGCAAATTTGAATATTGCCCCTACCGCTCATCACTGGTCTTCATTTATGTAAATGAGGATCTAGGAGAAATAGGGGTGTTGCTGTTACACATGTAACAGGTCAGCCAGTTTCTTAGGTGCAAATCTGCTGACAGATGCTCTTTAAATTGGTAGTTACTTAGATTAAAAAAAGAGTATTGCGCTGTTGCTGGATATGGCAAAGTTACAGTTATGCATGTAATTGCTAGACACTATTACACAACAGACTGTCAATCACTGCGGGCGGGCAGGGTTATCAGAACGGTCATTGTGTCTCCTATGAGTCCTGTTAGGATTTACTCAGCTTTTTTTCAGAAATCCTGTTCCAAATCATATGAAACGAAATATAACAGAGCATAGCTCCTTCCCACTGTCATGTACAACTCTCAGGTCAGCAGAAATCATGACACCTTCACTTTATCTCATATTTTATTATCAAAGTAACTACCATTTGAAGTATAATACTGTTTTGTCACTGTTTCCATTGTTTGCTATATGTAACTCTAGATCAGGTTTGAGGCTTCCTGCATCCACAGCTGGAATTTCATAGGCTTTTCCCCACCCTTTGATGGTTATATTTCTTTACTCTTTCCCATTAGTGCAGTTATTTTTACACAATTCTAACACACTATTAAACATTGAACATATTTGTTCCAGTCACGCGACATTCGGCGTCTAGGGATGGGAGACGCACTTATTGACACATCAGTAGCCTTTACAAAACAGCAGTTAACCAGGGTACAAGGATTTTGTTACCATTAAATCTTTGCTCAATTGGACCCATGAGAAAAATGTCAAGATTAGAAATAAGACCTGAACCTAAGATTTTGAGCAATGACAGCTCATTATATTGATCTGGATATTAAACAGCAATCATACTAAAACTCTTTTATTGAAATGTGAGCAAAATGATCAATTACCTAAGGCTTAATATAGTCTATGATAAATATTGATCCACCCCATTAAGAGATAAAATTACCGTATGGAGATGATTATGATGGAATAGCATAGATTATGAATAAAATGTACGTTCACAGTAATTTCTCAAAGAGCAGTAAATTATAGGGGAACAGCACATTTATTAAAAAATATGTGATTTGTTGGCCATATTGAAGAATTAATGATTAGATGAAAAATGAGTGGTGTATTACTTGGGAAGGCAGTCAGGAACAGTACATCAATTAGTACATTTTAATCTATTGTTCGGTCCTTGTAAATCATTTTGTCATTAGTAAAATCATGTACAACTCAATTCTTCTTCTTTTTATAAGGATTTTCAATACAGTGTAAACAAAGTGCTTTTTATCTTGGGTCTTTTGGTTGCTATTAACAGATTTTAGAGCTTTGATAAAGAATGGAAACCTCTGTCATCCATTATACAGTACCTAGTCTTTAGGGCACAGTAAAAAGATACATTTACCTAAGTTACTACAAAAGGATAAAGCCTTATAATACTTTATTGGGAGTACAAAAATGTGCAAATTTGTGAAATTAAATTGCATTGATATTTTGGCTCATTAAATATTATTTGTATTTTATAAATCAGTGACTAAGATATTCATTTAAAACATAATGAACTTCTACAGTGGCACAGACAAAGGAAAATGCTGCAGTCAGTCAGTATATAGTCTACTGTAAACGCTGACGTCAGTATATAGTCTACTGTAAAAGCTGCAGTCAGTATATAGTCTACTCTAAACGCTGCAGTCAGTATATAGTCTACTCTAAACGCTGCAGTCAGTATATAGTCTAATGTAAAAGCTGCAGTCAGTCAGTATATAGTCTACTCTAAACGCTGCAGTCAGTATATAGTCGAATGTAAATGCTGCAATCAGTCAGTATATAGTCTAATGTAAAAGCTGCAGTCAGACAGTATATAGTCTAGTGTAAAAGCTGCAGTCAGTATATAGTCTAATGTAAAAGCTGCAGTCAGTATATAGTCTACTCTAAACGCTGCAGTCAGTATATAGTCTAGTGTAAAAGCTGCAGTCAGTCAGAATATAGTCTACTCTAAACGCTGCAGTCAGTATATAGTCTAATGTAAATGCTGCAGTCAGTCAGTATATAGTCTAGTGTAAACGCTGCAGTCAGTATATAGTCTAATGTAAAAGCTGCAGCCAGTCAGTATATAGTCTGGTGTAAAAGCTGCAGTCAGTCAGTATATAGTCTAGTGAAAATGCTGCAGTCAGTCATTATATTGTCTAATGTAAAAGCTGCAGTCAGTCAGTATATAGTCTAATGTAAATGCGAAAGTCAGTCAGTATATAGTCTAGTGTAAAAGCTGCAGTCAGTCAGTATATAGTCTAGTGTAAATGCGGAAGTCAGTCAGTATATAGTCTAATGTAAAAGCTGCAGTCAGTCAGTATATAGTCTAGTGTAAAAGCTGCAATCAGTCAGTATATAGTCTAATGTGAAAGCTGCAGTTAGTATATAGTCTAGTGTAAACGCTGCAGTCAGTATATAGTCTAGTGTAAATGCTGCAATCAGTATATAGTCTAGTGTAAACGCTGCAGTCAGTATATAGTCTAGTGTAAATGCTGCAGTCAGTATATAGTCTAATGTAAAAGCTGCAGTCAGTATATAGTCTAGTGTAAAAGCTGCAGTCAGTCAGTATATAGTCTAGTGTAAATGCTGCAGTCAGTCAGTATATAGTCTAGTGTAAATGCTGCAGTCAGTCAGTATATAGTCTAATGTAAAAGCTGCAGTCAGTATATAGTCTAGTGTAAAAGCTGCAGTCAGTCAGTATATAGTCTAGTGTAAATGCTGCAGTCAGTCAGTATATAGTCTAGTGTAAATGCTGCAGTCAGTCAGTATATAGTCTAATGTAAAAGCTGCAGTCAGTATATTGTCTACTGTAAACGCTGCAGTCAGTCAGTATATAGTCTAATGTAAAAGCTGCAGTCAGTCAGTATATAGTCTAGTGTAAATGCTGCAGTCAGTCAGTATATAGTCTAATGTAAAATGCTGCAGTCAGTCAGTATATAGTCTAATGTAAAAGCTGCAGTCAGTCAGTATATAGTCTAGTGTAAAAGCTGCAATCAGTCAGTATATAGTCTAATGTAAAAGCTGCAGTTAGTATATAGTCTAGTGTAAACGCTGCAGTCAGTATATAGTCTAGTGTAAATGCTGCAATCAGTATATAGTCTAGTGTAAACGCTGCAGTTAGTATATAGTCTAGTGTAAATGCTGCAGTCAGTATATAGTCTAATATAAAAGCTGCAGTCAGTATATAGTCTAGTGTAAAAGCTGCAGTCAGTATATAGTCTAATGAAAAAGCTGCAGTCAGTCAGTATATAATCTAGTGTAAATGCTGCAGTCAGTCAGTATATAGTCTAGTGTAAATGCTGCAGTCAGTCAGTATATAGTCTAATGTAAAAGCTGCAGTCAGTATATAGTCTAGTGTAAAAGCTGCAGTCAGTCAGTATATAGTCTAATGTAAAAGCTGCAGTCAGTCAGTATATAGTCTAGTGTAAATGCTGCAGTCAGTCAGTATATAGTCTAGTGTAAATGCTGCAGTCAGTCAGTATATAGTCTAATGTAAATGCTGCAGTCAGTATATAATCTAGTGTAAAAGCTGCAGTCAGTCAGTATATAGTCTAATGTAAAAGCTGCAGTCAGTCAGTATATAATCTAGTGTAAAAGCTGCAGTCAGTCAGTATATTGTCTACTGTAAACGCTGCAGTCAGTCAGTATATAGTCTAATGTAAAAGCTGCAGTCAGTCAGTATATAGTCTAGTGTAAATGCTGCAGTCAGTCAGTATATAGTCTACTGTAAACGCTGCAGTCAGTATGTAGTCTAGTGAAAATGCTGCAGTCAGTATATAGTCTAGTGTAAAAGATGCAGTCAGTCAGTCAGTATATAGTCTAATGTAAAAGCTGCAGTCAGTATATAGTCTAGTGTAAAAGCTGCAGTCAGTCAGTATATAGTCTAATGTAAAAGCTGCAGTCAGTATATAGTCTAGTGTAAACGCTGCAGTTAGTATATAGTCTAGTGTAAAAGCTGCAGTCAGTCAGTATATAGTCTAATGTAAAAGCTGCAGTCAGTCAGTATATAATCTAGTGTAAATGCTGCAGTCAGTCAGTATATAGTCTAGTGTGAAAGCTGCAGTCAGTCAGTATATAGTCTAGTGTAAAAGCTGCAGTAAGTCAGTATATTGTCTACTGTAAACGCTGCAGTCAGTCAGTATATAGTCTAGTGTAAAAGCTGCAGTCAGTCAGTATATAGTCTAGTGTAAATGCTGCAGTCAGTCAGTATATAGTCTACTGTAAACGCTGCAGTCAGTATGTAGTCTAGTGTAAAAGCTGCAGTCAGTCAGTATATAGTCTAATGTAAAAGCTGCAGTCAGTCAGTATATAATCTAGTGTAAATGCTGCAGTCAGTCAGTATATAGTCTAGTGTGAAAGCTGCAGTCATTCAGTATATAGTCTAGTGTAAAAGCTGCAGTAAGTCAGTATATTGTCTACTGTAAACGCTGCAGTCAGTCAGTATATAGTCTAGTGTAAAAGCTGCAGTCAGTCAGTATATAGTCTACTGTAAACGCTGCAGTCAGTATATAGTCTAGTGTAAATGCTGCAGTCAGTATATAGTCTACTGTAAACGCTGCAGTCAGTATATAGTCTAGTGAAAATGCTGCAGTCAGTATATAGTCTAATGTAAAAGCTGCAGTCAGTCAGTATATAGTCTACTCTAAACGCTGCAGTCAGTATATAGTCTAGTGTAAATGCTGCAGTCAGTATATAGTCTAATGTAAAAGCTGCAGTCAGTCAGTATATAGTCTAGTGTAAATGCTGCAGTCAGTCAGTATATAGTCTACTGTAAACGCTGCAGTCAGTATATAGTCTAGTGAAAATGCTGCAGTCAGTATATAGTGTAATTTAAAAGCTGCAGTCTGTCAGTATATAGTCTAATGTAAAATGCTGCAGTCAGTCAGTATATAGTCTAATGTAAAAGCGGAAGTCAGTCAGTATATAGTCTACTGTAAATGCTGCAGTCAGTCAGTATATAGTCTAGTGTAAATGCTGCAGTCAGTCAGTATATAGTCTAGTGTAAATGCTGCAGTCAGTCAGTATATAGTCTAATGTAAATGCTGCAGTCAGTATATAGTCTAAAGTAAAAGCTGCAGTTAGTCACTATATAGTCTAGTGTAAATGCTGCAGTCAGTCAGTATATAGTCTAATGTAAATGCTGCAGTCAGTATATAGTCTAAAGTAAAAGCTGCAGTTAGTCACTATATAGTCTAATGTAAAAGCTGCAGTCAGTCAGTATATAGTCTATTGTAAAAGCTGCAGTCAGTCAGTATATAGTCTAGTGTAAACGCTGCAGTCAGTATATAGTCTAGTGTAAAAGCTGCAGTCAGTCAGTTTATAGTCTAGTGTAAACACTGCAGTCAGTCAGTATATAGTCTAATGTAAAAGCTGCAGTCGGACAGTATATAGTCCAGTGTAAATGCTGCAGTCAGTATATAGTCTAGTGTAAAAGCTGCAGTCAGTCAGTATATAGTCTAATGTAAACGCTGCAGTCAGTATACAGTCTAGTGTAAATGCTGCAGTCAGTATATAGTCTAAAATAAAAGCTGCAGTCAGTCAGTATATAATCTAGTGTAAATGCTGGAGTCAGTGAGTATATAGTCTAATGTAAAAGCTGCAGTCATTCAGTATATAATCTAGTGTAAATGCTGGAGTCAGTGAGTATATAGTCTAATGTAAAAGCTGCAGTCAGTCAGTATATAATCTAGTGTAAATGCTGCAGTCAGTCAGTATATAGTCTACTGTAAACGCTGCAGTCAGTATATTGTCTAATGTAAAAGCTGCAGTCAGTCAGTATATAGTCTACTGTAAACGCTGCAGTCAGTATATGGTCTAGTGAAAATGCTGCAGTCAGTCAGTATATAGTGTAATTTAAAAGCTGCAGTCTGTTTGTATATAATCTAGTGTAAATGCTGCAGTCAGTCAGTATATAGTCTAGTGTAAAAGCTGCAGTCATTCAGTATATAGTCTAGTGAAAATGCTGCAGTCAGTCAGTATATAGTCTACTGTAAACGCTGCAGTCAGTATATTGTCTAATGTAAAAGCTGCAGTCAGTCAGTATATAGTCTAGTGTAAATGCTACCGTCAGTCAGTATATAGTCTACTGTAAACGCTGCAGTCAGTATATAGTCTAGTGAAAATGCTGCAGTCAGTATATAGTCTAATGTAAAAGCTGCAGTCAGTTAGTATATAGTCTACTCTAAACGTTGCAGTCAGTATATAGTCTAGTGTAAATGCTGCAGTCAGTATATAGTCTAATGTAAAAGCTGCATTCAGTCAGTATATAGTCTAGTGTAAATGCTGCAGTCAGTCAGTATATAGTCTACTGTAAACGCTGCAGTCAGTATATAGTCTAGTGAAAATGCTGCAGTCAGTCAGTATATAGTGTAATTTAAAAGCTGCAGTCTGTCAGTATATAGTCTAATGTAAAACGCTGCAGTCAGTCAGTATATAATCTAGTGTAAATGCTGCAGTCAGTCAGTATATAGTCTAGTGTAAAAGCTGCAGTCATTCAGTATATAGTCTAGTGTAAAAGCTGCAGTAAGTCAGTATATTGTCTACTGTAAACGCTGCAGTCAGTCAGTATATAGTCTAGTGTAAAAGCTGCAGTCATTCAGTATATAGTCTAGTGTAAAAGCTGCAGTAAGTCAGTATATTGTCTACTGTAAACGCTGCAGTCAGTATATTGTCTAATGTAAAAGCTGCAGTCAGTCAGTATATAGTCTAGTGTAAATGCTGCAGTCAGTATATAGTCTACTGTAAACGCTGCAGTCAGTATCTAGTCTAGTTTAAATGCTGCAGTCAGTATATAGTCTACTGTAAACGCTGCAGTCAGTATATAGTCTAGTGAAAATGCTGCAGTCAGTGAGTATATAGTCTAATGTAAAAGCTGCAGTCAGTCAGTATATAATCTAGTGTAAATGCTGCAGTCAGTCAGTATATAGTCTACTGTAAACGCTGCAGTCAGTATATTGTCTAATGTAAAAGCTGCAGTCAGTCAGTATATAGTCTACTGTAAACGATGCAGTCAGTATATGGTCTAGTGAAAATGCTGCAGTCAGTCAGTATTAGTGTAATTTAAAAGCTGCAGTCTGTTTGTATATAATCTAGTGTAAATGCTGCAGTCAGTCAGTATATAGTCTAGTGTAAAAGCTGCAATCAGTCAGTATATAGTCTAATGTAAAAGCTGCAGTCAGTCAGTATATTGTCTACTGTAAACGCTGCAGTCAGTCAGTATATAGTCTAATGTAAAAGCTGCAGTCAGTCAGTATATAGTCTAGTGTAAATGCTGCAGTCAGTCAGTATATAGTCTAATGTAAAATGCTGCAGTCAGTCAGTATATAGTCTAATGTAAAAGCGGAAGTCAGTCAGTATATAGTCTACTGTAAATGCTGCAGTCAGTCAGTATATAGTCTAGTGTAAATGCTGCAGTCAGTCAGTATATAGTCTAGTGTAAATGCTGCAGTCAGTCAGTATATAGTCTAATGTAAATGCTGCAGTCAGTATATAATCTAGTGTAAAAGCTGCAGTCAGTCAGTATATAGTCTAATGTAAAAGCTGCAGTCAGTCAGTATATAATCTAGTGTAAAAGCTGCAGTCAGTCAGTATATTGTCTACTGTAAACGCTGCAGTCAGTCAGTATATAGTCTAATGTAAAAGCTGCAGTCAGTCAGTATATAGTCTAGTGTAAATGCTGCAGTCAGTCAGTATATAGTCTACTGTAAACGCTGCAGTCAGTATGTAGTCTAGTGAAAATGCTGCAGTCAGTATATAGTCTAGTGTAAAAGATGCAGTCAGTCAGTCAGTATATAGTCTAATGTAAAAGCTGCAGTCAGTATATAGTCTAGTGTAAACGCTGCAGTTAGTATATAGTCTAGTGTAAAAGCTGCAGTCAGTCAGTATATAGTCTAATGTAAAAGCTGCAGTCAGTCAGTATATAATCTAGTGTAAATGCTGCAGTCAGTCAGTATATAGTCTAGTGTGAAAGCTGCAGTCAGTCAGTATATAGTCTAGTGTAAAAGCTGCAGTAAGTCAGTATATTGTCTACTGTAAACGCTGCAGTCAGTCAGTATATAGTCTAGTGTAAAAGCTGCAGTCAGTCAGTATATAGTCTAGTGTAAATGCTGCAGTCAGTCAGTATATAGTCTACTGTAAACGCTGCAGTCAGTATGTAGTCTAGTGAAAATGCTGCAGTCAGTATATAGTCTAGTGTAAAAGATGCAGTCAGTCAGTCAGTATATAGTCTAATGTAAAAGCTGCAGTCAGTATATAGTCTAGTGTAAAAGCTGCAGTCAGTCAGTATATAGTCTAATGTAAAAGCTGCAGTCAGTATATAGTCTAGTGTAAACGCTGCAGTTAGTATATAGTCTAGTGTAAAAGCTGCAGTCAGTCAGTATATAGTCTAATGTAAAAGCTGCAGTCAGTCAGTATATAATCTAGTGTAAATGCTGCAGTCAGTCAGTATATAGTCTAGTGTGAAAGCTGCAGTCATTCAGTATATAGTCTAGTGTAAAAGCTGCAGTAAGTCAGTATATTGTCTACTGTAAACGCTGCAGTCAGTCAGTATATAGTCTAGTGTAAAAGCTGCAGTCAGTCAGTATATAGTCTACTGTAAACGCTGCAGTCAGTATATAGTCTAGTGTAAATGCTGCAGTCAGTATATAGTCTACTGTAAACGCTGCAGTCAGTATATAGTCTAGTGAAAATGCTGCAGTCAGTATATAGTCTAATGTAAAAGCTGCAGTCAGTCAGTATATAGTCTACTCTAAACGCTGCAGTCAGTATATAGTCTAGTGTAAATGCTGCAGTCAGTATATAGTCTAATGTAAAAGCTGCAGTCAGTCAGTATATAGTCTAGTGTAAATGCTGCAGTCAGTCAGTATATAGTCTACTGTAAACGCTGCAGTCAGTATATAGTCTAGTGAAAATGCTGCAGTCAGTATATAGTGTAATTTAAAAGCTGCAGTCTGTCAGTATATAGTCTAATGTAAAATGCTGCAGTCAGTCAGTATATAGTCTAATGTAAAAGCGGAAGTCAGTCAGTATATAGTCTACTGTAAATGCTGCAGTCAGTCAGTATATAGTCTAGTGTAAATGCTGCAGTCAGTCAGTATATAGTCTAGTGTAAATGCTGCAGTCAGTCAGTATATAGTCTAATGTAAATGCTGCAGTCAGTATATAGTCTAAAGTAAAAGCTGCAGTTAGTCACTATATAGTCTAGTGTAAATGCTGCAGTCAGTCAGTATATAGTCTAATGTAAATGCTGCAGTCAGTATATAGTCTAAAGTAAAAGCTGCAGTTAGTCACTATATAGTCTAATGTAAAAGCTGCAGTCAGTCAGTATATAGTCTATTGTAAAAGCTGCAGTCAGTCAGTATATAGTCTAGTGTAAACGCTGCAGTCAGTATATAGTCTAGTGTAAAAGCTGCAGTCAGTCAGTTTATAGTCTAGTGTAAACACTGCAGTCAGTCAGTATATAGTCTAATGTAAAAGCTGCAGTCGGACAGTATATAGTCCAGTGTAAATGCTGCAGTCAGTATATAGTCTAGTGTAAAAGCTGCAGTCAGTCAGTATATAGTCTAATGTAAACGCTGCAGTCAGTATACAGTCTAGTGTAAATGCTGCAGTCAGTATATAGTCTAAAATAAAAGCTGCAGTCAGTCAGTATATAGTCTAATGTAAAAGCTGCAATCATTCAGTATATAATCTAGTGTAAATGCTGCAGTCAGCATATAGTCTAATGTAAAAGCTGCAGTCAGTTAGTATATAGTCTACTCTAAACGTTGCAGTCAGTATATAGTCTAGTGTAAATGCTGCAGTCAGTATATAGTCTAATGTAAAAGCTGCATTCAGTCAGTATATAGTCTAGTGTAAATGCTGCAGTCAGTCAGTATATAGTCTACTGTAAACGCTGCAGTCAGTATATAGTCTAGTGAAAATGCTGCAGTCAGTCAGTATATAGTGTAATTTAAAAGCTGCAGTCTGTCAGTATATAGTCTAATGTAAAACGCTGCAGTCAGTCAGTATATAATCTAGTGTAAATGCTGCAGTCAGTCAGTATATAGTCTAGTGTAAAAGCTGCAGTCATTCAGTATATAGTCTAGTGTAAAAGCTGCAGTAAGTCAGTATATTGTCTACTGTAAACGCTGCAGTCAGTCAGTATATAGTCTAGTGTAAAAGCTGCAGTCATTCAGTATATAGTCTAGTGTAAAAGCTGCAGTAAGTCAGTATATTGTCTACTGTAAACGCTGCAGTCAGTATATTGTCTAATGTAAAAGCTGCAGTCAGTCAGTATATAGTCTAGTGTAAATGCTGCAGTCAGTATATAGTCTACTGTAAACGCTGCAGTCAGTATCTAGTCTAGTTTAAATGCTGCAGTCAGTATATAGTCTACTGTAAACGCTGCAGTCAGTATATAGTCTAGTGAAAATGCTGCAGTCAGTGAGTATATAGTCTAATGTAAAAGCTGCAGTCAGTCAGTATATAATCTAGTGTAAATGCTGCAGTCAGTCAGTATATAGTCTACTGTAAACGCTGCAGTCAGTATATTGTCTAATGTAAAAGCTGCAGTCAGTCAGTATATAGTCTACTGTAAACGATGCAGTCAGTATATGGTCTAGTGAAAATGCTGCAGTCAGTCAGTATATAGTGTAATTTAAAAGCTGCAGTCTGTTTGTATATAATCTAGTGTAAATGCTGCAGTCAGTCAGTATATAGTCTAGTGTAAAAGCTGCAGTCATTCAGTATATAGTCTAGTGAAAATGCTGCAGTCAGTCAGTATATAGTCTACTGTAAACGCTGCAGTCAGTATATTGTCTAATGTAAAAGCTGCAGTCAGTCAGTATATAGTCTAGTGTAAATGCTACCGTCAGTCAGTATATAGTCTACTGTAAACGCTGCAGTCAGTATATAGTCTAGTGAAAATGCTGCAGTCAGTATATAGTCTAATGTAAAAGCTGCAGTCAGTTAGTATATAGTCTACTCTAAACGTTGCAGTCAGTATATAGTCTAGTGTAAATGCTGCAGTCAGTATATAGTCTAATGCAAAAGCTGCATTCAGTCAGTATATAGTCTAGTGTAAATGCTGCAGTCAGTCAGTATATAGTCTACTGTAAACGCTGCAGTCAGTATATAGTCTAGTGAAAATGCTGCAGTCAGTCAGTATATAGTGTAATTTAAAAGCTGCAGTCTGTCAGTATATAGTCTAATGTAAAACGCTGCAGTCAGTCAGTATATAATCTAGTGTAAATGCTGCAGTCAGTCAGTATATAGTCTAGTGTAAAAGCTGCAGTCATTCAGTATATAGTCTAGTGTAAAAGCTGCAGTAAGTCAGTATATTGTCTACTGTAAACGCTGCAGTCAGTCAGTATATAGTCTACTGTAAAAGCTGCAGTCATTCAGTATATAGTCTAGTGTAAAAGCTGCAGTAAGTCAGTATATTGTCTACTGTAAACGCTGCAGTCAGTATATTGTCTAATGTAAAAGCTGCAGTCAGTCAGTATATAGTCTAGTGTAAATGCTGCAGTCAGTATATAGTCTACTGTAAACGCTGCAGTCAGTATATAGTCTAGTTTAAATGCTGCAGTCAGTATATAGTCTTCTGTAAACGCTGCAGTCAGTATATAGTCTAGTGAAAATGCTGCAGTCAGTATATAGTCTAATGTAAAAGCTGCAGTCAGTCAGTATATAGTCTACTCTAAACGCTGCAGTCAGTATGTAGTCTAGTGTAAATGCTGCAGTCAGTATATAGTCTAATGCAAAAGCTGCAGTCAGTCAGTATATAGTCTAGTGTAAATGCTGCAGTCAGTCAGTATATAGTCTACTGTAAACGCTGCAGTCAGTATATAGTCTAGTGAAAATGCTGCAGTCAGTCAGTATATAGTGTAATTTAAAAGCTGCAGTCTGTCAGTATATAGTCTAATGTAAAAGCGGAAGTCAGTCAGTATATAGTCTACTGTAAATGCTGCAGTCAGTCAGTATATAGTCTAGTGTAAATGCTGCAGTCAGTCAGTATATAGTCTAGTGTAAATGCTGCAGTCAGTCAGTATATAGTCTAATGTAAATGCTGCAGTCAGTATATAGTCTAAAGTAAAAGCTGCAGTTAGTCACTATATAGTCTAATGTAAATGCTGCAGTCAGTATATAGTCTAATGTAAAAGCTGCAGTCAGTCAGTTTATAGTCTAGTGTAAATGCTGCAGTCAGTCAGTATATAGTCTAATGTAAAAGCTGCAGTCAGTCAGTATATAGTCTAATGTAAACGCTGCAGTCAGTATATAGTCTAGTGTAAAAGCTGCAGTCAGTCAGTATATAGTCTAATGTAAACGCTGCAGTCAGTATATAGTCTAGTGTAAATGCTGCAGTCAGTATATAGTCTAATGTAAAAGCTGCAATCAGTCAGTATATAGTCTAGTGTAAATGCTGGAGTCAGTGAGTATATAGTCTAATGTAAATGCTGCAGTCAGTCAGTATATAGTGTATTGTAAAAGCTGCAGTCAGTCAGTATATAGTCTAATGTAAAAGCTGCAGTCAGTCAGTATATAGTCTAGTGTAAAAGCTGCAGTCATTCAGTATATAGTCTAGTGTAAATGCTGCAGTCAGTCAGTATATAGTCTACTGTAAACGCTGCAGTCAGTATATTGTCTAATGTAAAAGCTGCAGTTAGTCAGTATATAGTCTAGTGTAAATGCTGCAGTCAGTCAGTATATAGTCTACTGTAAACGCTGCAGTCAGTATATAGTCTAGTGAAAATGCTGCAGTCAGTATATAGTCTAATGTAAAAGCTGCATTCAGTCAGTATATAGTCTAGTGTAAATGCTGCAGTCAGTCAGTATATAGTCTACTGTAAACGCTGCAGTCAGTATATAGTCTAGTGTAAATGCTGCAGTCAGTCAGTATATAGTGTAATTTAAAAGCTGCAGTCAGTCAGTATATAGTCTAATGTAAAAGCGGAAGTCAGTCAGTATATAGTCTACTGTAAATGCTGCAGTCAGTCAGTCAGTATATAGTCTAGTGTAAATGCTGCAGTCAGTCAGTATATAGTCTAGTGTAAATGCTGCAGTCAGTATATAGTCTAATGTAAATGCTGCAGTCAGTATATAGTCTAATGTAAATGCTGCAGTCAGTATATAGTCTAAAGTAAAAGCTGCAGTTAGTCACTATATAGTCTAATGTAAAAGCTGCAGTCAGTCAGTATATAGTCTAGTGTAAACGCTGCAGTCAGTATATAGTCTAATGTAAAAGCTGCAGTCAGTCAGTTTATAGTCTAGTGTAAACACTGCAGTCAGTCAGTATATAGTCTAGTGTAAAAGCTGCAGTCAGACAGTACAGGGAGTACAGAATTATTAGGCAAATGAGTATTTTGACCACATCATCCTCTTTACGCATGTTGTCTTACTCCAAGCTGTATAGGCTCGAAAGCCTACTACCAATTAAGCATATTAGGTGATGTGCATCTCTGTAATGAGAAGGGGTGTGGTCTAATGACATCAACACCCTAAATTGGGTGTGCATAATTATTAGGCAACTTCCTTTCCTTTGGCAAAATGGGTCAAAAGAAGGACTTGACAGGCTCAGAAAAGTCAAAAATAGTGAGATATCTTGCAGAGGGATGCAGCACTCTTAAAATTGCAAAGCTTCTGAAGCGTGATCATCGAACAATCAAGCGTTTCATTCAAAATAGTCAACAGGGTCGCAAGAAGCGTGTGGAAAAACCAAGGCGCAAAATAACTGCCCATGAACTGAGAAAAGTCAAGCGTGCAGCTGCCAAGATGCCACTTGCCACCAGTTTGACCATATTTCAGAGCTGCAACATCATTGGAGTGCCCAAAAGCACAAGGTGTACAATACTCAGAGACATGGCCAAGGTAAGAAAGGCTGAAAGATGACCACCACTGAACAAGACACACAAGCTGAAACGTCAAGACTGGGCCAAGAAATATCTCAAGACTGATTTTTCTAAGGTTTTATGGACTGATGAAATGAGAGTGAGTCTTGATGGGCCAGATGGATGGGCCCGTGGCTGGATTGGTAAAGGGCAGAGAGCTCCAGTCCGACTCAGACGCCAGCAAGGTGGAGGTGGAGTACTGGTTTGGGCTGGTATCATCAAAGATGAGCTTGTGGGGCCTTTTCAGGTTGAGGATGGAGTCAAGCTCAACTCCCAGTCCTACTGCCAGTTTCTGGAAGACACCTTCTTCAAGCAGTGGTACAGGAAGAAGTCTGCATCCTTCAAGAAAAACATGATTTTCATGCAGGACAATGCTCCATCACACGCGTCCAAGTACTCCACAGCGTGGCTGGCAAGAAAGGGTATAAAAGAAGAAAATCTAATGACATGGCCTCCTTGTTCACCTGATCTGAACCCCATTGAGAACCTGTGGTCCATCATCAAATGTGAGATTTACAAGGAGGGAAAACAGTACACCTCTCTGAACAGTGTCTGGGAGGCTGTGGTTGCTGCTGCACGCAATGTTAATGGTGAACAGATCAAAACACTGACAGAATCCATGGATGGCAGGCTTTTGAGTGTCCTTGCAAAGAAAGGTGGCTATATTGGTCACCGATTTGTTTTTGTTTTGTTTTTGAATGTCAGAAATGTATATTTGTGAATGTTGAGATGTTATATTGGTTTCACTGGTAAAAATAAATAATTGAAATGGGTATATATTTGTTTTTTGTTAAGTTGCCTAATAATTATGCACAGTAATAGTCACCTGCACACACAGATATCCCCCTAAAATAGCTAAAACTAAAAACAAACTAAAAACTACTTCAAAAAATATTCAGCTTTGATATTAATGAGTTTTTTGGGTTCATTGAGAACATGGTTGTTGTTCAATAATAAAATTAATCCTCAAAAATACAACTTGCCTAATAATTCTGCACTCCCTGTATATAGTCCAGTGTAAATGCTGCAGTCAGTATATAGTCTAGTGTAAAGGCTGCAGTCAGTCAGTATATAGTCTAATGTAAACGCTGCAGTCAGTATATAGTCTAATGTAAATGCTGCAGTCAGTCAGTATATAGTCTAGTGTAAATGCTGCAGTCAGTATATAGTCTAGTGTAAAAGCTGCAGTCATTCAGTCAGTATATAGTCTAATGTAAAAGCTGCAGTCAGTTAGTATATAATCTAGTGTAAATGCTGCAGTCAGTCAGTATATAGTCTAGTGTAAAAGCTGCAGTCATTCAGTATATAGTCTAATGTAAAAGCTGCAGTCAGTCAGTATATAGTCCAGTGTAAATGCTGCAGTCAGTCAGTATATAGTCTACTGTAAACGCTGCAGTCAGTATATTGTCTAATGTAAAAGCTGCAGTCAGTCAGTATATAGTCTAGTGTAAATGCTGCAGTCAGTATATAGTCTAATGTAAAAGCTGCAGTCAGTCAGTATATAGTCTAGTGTAATTGCTGCAGTCAGTCAGTATATAGTGTAATTTAAAAGCTGCAGTCTGTCAGTATATAGTCTAATGTAAAACGCTGCAGTCAGTCAGTATATAGTCTACTGTAAATGCAGCAGTCAGTCAGTATATAGTCTAGTGTAAATGCTGCAGTCAGTCAGTATATAGTCTAGTGTAAATGCTGCAGTCAGTCAGTATATAGTCTAAAGTAAAAGCTGCAGTTAGTCACTATTTAGTCTAATGTAAACGCTGCAGTCAGTCAGTATATAGTCTAATGTAAAAGCTGCAGTCAGTCAGTATATAATCTAGTGTAAATGCTGCAGTCAGTATATAGTCTAATGTAAACACTGAAGTCAGTCAGTATATAGTCTAATGTAAAAGCTGCAGTCAGTCAGTATATAGTCTACTCTAAACGCTGCAGTCAGTATATAGTCTAATGTAAATGCGAAAGTCAGTCAGTATATAGTCTAATGTAAAAGCTGCAGTCAGACAGTATATAGTCTAGTGTAAATGCGAAAGTCAGTCAGTATATAGTCTAGTGTAAATGCGGAAGTCAGTCAGTATATAGTCTAATGTAAAAGCTGCAGTCAGTCAGTATATAGTCAATTGTAAATGCTGCAGTCAGTCTGTATATAGTCTAGTGTAAAAGCTGCAATCAGTCAGTATATAGTCTAGTGTAAACACTGCAGTCAGTCAGTATATAGTCTAGTGTAAACGCTGCAGTCAGTATATAGTCTAGTGTAAATGCTGCAGTCAGTATATAGTCTAGTGTAAACGCTGCAGTTAGTATATAGTCTAGTGTAAATGCTGCAGTCAGTATATAGTCTAATGTAAAAGCTGCAATCAGTCAGTATATAGTCTAGTGTAAATGCAAAAGTCAGTCAGTATATAGTCTAGTGTAAATGCGGAAGTCAGTCAGTATATAGTCTAATGTAAAAGCTGCAGTCAGTCAGTATATAGTCTAGTGTAAACACTGCAGTCAGTCAGTATATAGTCTAGTGTAAACGCTGCAGTCAGTATATAGTCTAGTGTAAATGCTGCAGTCAGTATATAGTCTAGTGTAAAAGCTGCAGTTAGTATATAGTCTAGTGTAAATGCTGCAGTCAGTATATAGTCTAATGTAAAAGATGCAGTCAGTCAGTCAGTATATAGTCTAATGTAAAAGCTGCAGTCAGTCAGTATATAGTCTAATGTAAAAGCTGCAGTCAGTATATAGTCTAGTGTAAAAGCTGCAGTCAGTATATAGTCTAATGTAAAAGCTGCAGTCAGTCAGTATTCAATCTAGTGTAAATGCTGCAGTCAGTCAGTATATAGTCTAGTGTAAAAGCTGCAGTCATTTAGTATATAGTCTAATGTAAAAGCTGCAGTCAGTATATAGTCTAGTGTAAAAGCTGCAGTCAGTATATAGTCTAATGTAAAAGCTGCAGTCAGTATATAGTCTAGTGTAAAAGCTGCAGTCAGTATATAGTCTAATGTAAAAGCTGCAGTCAGTCAGTATATAGTCTAGTGTAAAAGCTGCAGTCAGTCAGTATATAGTCTAGTGTAAATGCTGCAGTCAGTCAGTATATAGTCAACTGTAAACGCTGCAGTCAGTATATAGTCTAGTGAAAATGCTGCAGTCAGTATATAGTCTAATGTAAAAGCTGCAGTCAGTCAGTATATAGTCTACTCTAAACGCTGCAGTCAGTATATAGTCTAGTGTAAATGCTGCAGTCAGTATATAGTCTAATGTAAAAGCTGCAGTCAGTATATAGTCTAGTGTAAAAGCTGCAGTCAGTCAGTATATAGTCTAGTGTAAATGCTGCAGTCAGTCAGTATATAGTCTACTGTAAACGCTGCAGTCAGTATATAGTCTAGTGAAAATGCTGCAGTCAGTATATAGTCTAATGTAAAAGCTGCAGTCAGTCAGTATATAGTCTACTGTAAACGCTGCAGTCAGTATATAGTCTAGTGAAAATGCTGCAGTCAGTCAGTATATAGTCTAGTGTAAATGCTGCAGTCAGTCAGTATATAGTCTAGTGTAAATGCTGCAGTCAGTATATAGTCTAATGTAAATGCTGCAGTCAGTATATAGTCTAAAGTAAAAGCTGCAGTTAGTCACTATATAGTCTAATGTAAATGCTGCAGTCAGTATATAGTCTAATGTAAAAGCTGCAGTCAGTCAGTATATAGTCTAATGTAAAAGCTACAGTCAGACAGTATATAGTCCAGTGTAAATGCTGCAGTCAGTATATAGTCTAGTGTAAAAGCTGCAGTCAGTCAGTATATAGTCTAATGTAAACGCTGCAGTCAGTATACAGTCTAATATAAAAGCTGCAGTCAGTCAGTATATTGTCTAATGTAAAAGCTGCAATCAGTCAGTATATAATCTAGTGTAAATGCTGCAGTCAGTCAGTATATAGTCTACTGTAAACGCTGCAGTCAGTATATAGTCTAGTGAAAATGCTGCAGTCAGTCAGTATATAGTGTAATTTAAAAGTTGCAGTCTGTCAGTATATAGTCTAATGTAAAACGCTGCAGTCAGTCAGTATATAGTCTAATGTAAAAGCGGAAGTCAGTCAGTATATAGTCTACTCTAAATGCTGCAGTCAGTCAGTATATAGTCTAGTGTAAAAGCTGCAGTCAGTCAGTATATAGTCTAATGTAAACGCTGCAGTCAGTATATAGTCTAGTGTAAATGCTGCAGTCAGTATATAGTCTAATGTAAAAGCTGCAGTCAGTCAGTATATAGTCTAGTGTAAATGCTGCAGTCAGTCAGTATATAGTCTAATGTAAAAGCTGCAGTCAGTCAGTATATAGTCTAGTGTAAAAGCTGCAGTCAGTCAGTATATAGTCTAATGTAAAAGCTGCAGTCAGTCAGTATATAGTCTACTGTAAACGCTGCAGTCAGTATATAGTCTAATGTAAATGCTGCAGTCAGTATATAGTCTAATGTAAAAGCTGCAGTCAGTCAGTATATAGTCTACTGTAAACGCTGCAGTCAGTATATAGTCTAATGTAAAAGCTGCATTCATTCAGTATATAGTCTAGTGTAAATGCTGCAGTCAGTCAGTATATAGTCTAGTGTAAATGCTGCAGTCAGTCAGTATATAGTCTAATGTAAATGCTGCAGTCAGTATATAGTCTAGTGAAAATGCTGCAGTCAGTCATTATATAGTGTAATTTAAAAGCTGCAGTCAGTCAGTATATAGTCTAGTGTAAACGCTGCAGTCAGTCAGTATATAGTCTAGTGTAAAAGCTGCAGTCAGTCAGTATATAGTCTAGTGTAAAAGCTGCAGTCAGTCAGTATATAGTCTAGTGTAAAAGCTGCAGTCAGTATATAGTCTACTCTAAACGCTGCAGTCAGTATATAGTCTACTCTAAACGCTGCAGTCAGTATATAGTCTAATGTAAAAGATGCAGTCAGTCAGTATATAGTCTAATGTAAAAGCTGCAGTCAGTCAGTATATAGTCTACTCTAAACACTGCAGTCAGTCAGTATATAGTCTAATGTAAAAGCTGCAGTCAGTCAGTATATAGTCTACTCTAAACACTGCAGTCAGTATATTGTCTAATGTAAAAGCTGCAGTCAGTCAGTATATAGTCTAATGTAAACACTGCAGTCAGTCAGTATTAGTGATGAGCAGCAGGTCCCATATTGCAATTTGCTATATTTTGCGTATTTGCTAGAATATTCGTTTTTATATTCGCGAATATTCGTATACGAGATTATTTTCGCGATTGCGATTAATCTAAATTGTAAAAATCGCATAATGTGAAGTTGATCAAAAAAGAATATATAGCAGTAAATATAGTGCTATATATTTGTTTATAGCATATAATATATAGAATATATAGCAATATAGCAAATATTGGAGAAAATACAGAGCAATTTAGCTAAGCTAGCTATAATATTTTTTTTAATAGTGTTAATTTTTTCTAAATCTGAAGTTCAGAAGAGAAAAAAAAATAAGACTATAAAAAAATAAGATTATAGCACTATATTAGCTAAATTGCTCTATATTTGTATTTAGCGAATATTCGCTATATTGCTATATATACTTGTTTTAGAATATGACGAATTTTCTAAAAAACAAAGTTATAGCAATATAGCGAATATATTCGTTATTTAGAATATTAATCATTTTTATTTCAATGTGTACTGTTATTCCACTTTGGCATACTCCTCCCCGACAAGCGTCCCTGTCACCATGGGAACGCCTGTGGGTTCGAATATACGATCGGATCGGAGTTTTCACGAAAGATAATATCTCTGTAAAAGACAACTTTTCCCATTTTTTTATACAAAGTTGTCATTTTACAGAGATATTTCTCTCACCCAGCATGGGTATATGTAAAAAGACACCCCAAAACACATTACCCTACTTCTCCTGAGTACGTTGATACCACATGTGTGACGCTTTTTTGCAGCCTAGGTGCGCAAATGGGTCCAAATTCCAATGAGTATCTTTACGATTTCACAGGGCATTTTCAACGCATTTGGATTCCAAACTACTTCTCACACTTTAGGGCCCCTAAAATGCCAGGGCAGTATAAATACCCCACAAGTGACCCCATTTTGGAAAGAAGACACCCCAAGGTATTCCGTGATGGGCATGGCGAGTTCCTAGAATATTTTGTTTTTTGGCACAAGTTAGCGGAAAATGATTATTTTCTTTTTTTTCTTACAAAGTCTCATATTCCACAAACTTGTGACAAAAAATAAAATTTTACATGAACTCGCCATACCCCTCACAAAATATCTTGGGGTATCTTCTTTACAAAATGGGGTCACACGTGGGGTATTTATACTGCCCTGGCATTTTAGGGGCCCTAAAGCGTGAAAAGAATTCTAGAATATAAATGTCCAAAAATTTTTACGCATTTGGATTCCGTGAGGGGTATGGTGAGTTCATGTGAGATTTTATTTTTTGTCACAAGTTAGTGGAATATGAGACTTTGTAAAAAAAAAAAAAAAGACAAAAAAAAAAAAAAATTTGCGCTAACTTGTGCCAAGAAAAAAAAATCTTCTATGAACTCGCCATGCCCCTCAAAAGTGATCTTTTTATAGCGCCGCAGCGATTTTACGGTGTTTTTGCAGTGATCTGAAAAAAAAAAAATTCTGTCACTGCGGTGGGGCGGACTGAACGCAAGTGTGCGCACAAGATCAGGCCTGATCGGGCTAACACTGCGTTTTTTGTAGAGCCTATAGAACATGTCCTATTCTTGTTCACAATTGCGGACAAGAAAAGGCATTTTCTATATAGTTCTGGCAATGTGCGGATCCGCAAAATGCGGAAAGCACATTGCCGGTGTCCGTGTTTTGCGGATCCGCAAAACACATACAGACGTCTGAATGGAGCCTTACAGGGGGGTGATCAATGACAGGGGGGTGATCAGGGAGTCTAATATGGGGTGATCAGGGGTTAATAAGGGGTTAATAAGTGACAGGGGGGTGTAGTGTAATGGTGTTTGGTGCTACTTACAGAGCTGCCTGTGTCCTCTGGTGGTCGATCCAAGCAAAAGGGACCACCAGAGGACCAGGTAGCAGGTATATTAGGCGCTGTTAACAAAACAGCATCTAATATACCTTTTTGGGGTTAAAAAAATCGCATCTACAGCCTGCCAGCGAATGATCGCCGCTTGCAGGCTGTAGATGTACTCGTTTACCTCCCGATCCTGTGAACGCGCACTCCTGTGTGCGCGAGTTCACAGGAAATCTCGCGTCTCGCGAGAGGACGCGCCGATGCGTCCAGGAGGAACAGATCGACCGCCCGCAGGACGCAATCCTGCGTTAGGCGGTCCTGAGGCGGTTAAGGGAACTGAGCTCTGTGGAGGTCACTGTTAAGGGGGCAGGTTATTGTAGAAATCACTGTTAATAAAGGGGTGGCCGCTGTTAAGGTCACTGTTAAAGGGGTGGGGTACTGTAGCGGTCACTGTTATAGTGGATACTGTCAATATTTTTTAACGACACACACAAACATTAAATGAAATAGATGAAATATACCCGTGCAAAGCCGAGTCCTTCTGCTAGTATTACATATAGATCAAATCTACTTACAAAATTACAATTTTCAGATTATATTGATCCTGACATGCATTTACACTACTTCTTTTTCCTTGGCTTATTGAATGTCTACACAGAACTTGCTAGTGTGATTTGTAATTTGGGAAATGCACAGTAATCTGATGCATGAAATGATAACTGACAGAAAACTGAAGGTGAGTGAATCAAGTCTACATGAATCAGATTCATTATCCATATCCCAAAAGATTGTAATTGATTGATTTAATTGATTTGTGCAATATGAAATGCTCAAACTAGTGGTCACTTATTTCTAGATCAGAAGACAGATAAGAAATCATATGCCACCCAAAAGATATTATTTTGGAACCATTTTAATTACATTTTAAAATCTGACAGTGTACTCTGTTTTTCAACAGGCTGTTTGCTACCACTGACTCCCATCTGTTTACTCATAACCAGAGGAAAGCACTTGAAAGGGGTTGGATACAGTACTTTTAGAGCAACTGGCTCACTTTCCATTCGGGTTTAAATTATTCAGACCAAATCAAATCTTATGACCAATTCAACCTAAAACAAAATCAACCAATTCAATTTAAAATGAATTATAGTTGAATTTGCTCATCTCAACAGAACACTGTGTCAATATTAATTTATTGTTACGTCTAGAAATAATTCTTTACAAAAAAGAATGCGCTGAAATAATGTTTATGAGTTATGACCACTGGACAAATTACATCCTTTATTTCAGATCCGAAACTTTATATATAAACAAAAAATTTACATAAAGTAAGTAAAATAAAATGTTCACACAAGATTTACTGACATTTAAATTACATAATCACAGCCTCATTTAGTATGTCATAGATATAACCCTTTAGGGCCATTAATTAAAATCTATATTGCAATTAAAATTTCATTTTCATATTCAAAATTGCCTTTAATATCCATTAATTGGGAAGATGAAATATTGAAAAGTAACCTAGAGAAACTGTTGAAGAGCTCTGTTTGTATTCTGCAACATTGATCTGACAGCATTCATGGACCATTACAGCAATTAATACTATGAATTAAACATATATTGCAGTATAAACTGCACTTTTTATTATTTACCGGTAAATTTCACATAGATGTATTACCAAATAAATGTATTTTATTTCTTTCATATCTTTTTTGTTTGGTAAAATGTGCAAGAGTGCCCTGAGATCCCGAAAATGAGACATCCCTAAATTTCCCTGTCTGATTGGAGCAGTAGTGTGCATGTTGGTCCACTGCTATGGAGAACCATGTCAGTTTCATAGAAGTCAATAGGAAGTCAGATCAACATGTGCCTTACTGTTTTTTTTAAAGTGATTATGCCATGAATGAAGTAAAAAAAATGTAATCAGACACCATATAATACATGACAATCTCTACTATTTTTGGAACTAATCGGTTCAAAATTGTATAGTATTGCAAAGGTGAGGAGTACAAAAAAATTTGCATGGTGCCTACAGTAAAACATTGTGGTGGCAGTGTCCTTATGTGGGCCTGTATGAGCCTTCACTGCTGGTGTCGGTGAGCTGCATTTCATTGATGGTATCATGAATTCACAGATGTACTGCTCTATATTGAAAGAGAAGATGCTACCATCGCTTCATGCCCTTGGTTATCGTGCACTTGTCCAACATGACAATGATCCAAAACACACATCTAAGGCCACTGTTGCGTTTCTGAATAAGAACAGGGTGAAAATGACTCTGTGGCCAAGTATGTCTCCTGATCTAAAACCAATCGAACACCTATGGAAAATTATGAAGAGATAAGTTGAGCATCACTCTCTAGCTAGCATTTAGGCTTTAAAAGAGGTAGTTCATGAACAATGGAAAGTATGTTACAATATGTCGCTAACTTGTTCAATTCATGCCTAGAAGACTTGGTGCTGTCCTTAAAAATCATGTACAAAATGCTAGATATAATAGTTTTTGATGCAGGACATATTTATTTTGGCATGAGCTATTTTGAGTAAAACGGAAGATTTTGAATTCTAAGTTATATTATTAACCTTACTTTTATGTTATGGGTTAAACAAATGTTCTAGGAAACTCGGAGTTGTCAAAATTTGGGAATCGTTCTAGTATTCAGTGAGATATTGATTAAAATCATATTTTTCAAAGGGCATGACCAAGTACTCATTTATGCCGAACACTTTATATATCAATCTGCTGATCTTCTGTTCTATAACATTGTGTTTTTAGATCATGTTGCATTTTGTGGTGATAGGTCCTCTTTAAGGACGATTGAGATTATATAACTTATTCTCTATTAGACTAGCATGAAAAATACTGACAAAATTGCAAGAGTTCATACATAGAAACATAGAATGTGTCGACAGATAAGAACCATTTGGCCCATCTAGTCTGCCCAATATATCTGAATCCTATGAATAGTCCCTGGCCCTATCTTATATGAAGGATAGCCTTATGCCTATCCCATGCATGCTTAAACCCCTTCACTGTATTTGCAGCTACCACTTCTGCAGGAAGGCTATTCCATGCATCCACTACTCTCTCAGTAAAGTAATACTTCCTTATATTACTTTTAAAACTTTGCCCCTCTAATTTAAAACTGTGTCCTCTTGTGGTAGTTTTTCTTCTTTTAAATATGCTCTCCTCCTTTACCGAGTTGATTCCCTTTATGTATTTAAAAGTTTCTATCATATCCCCTCTGTCTCTTCTTTCTTCCAAGCTATACATATTAAGGTCCTTTAACCTTTCCTGGTAAGTTTTATCCTGCAATCCATGTACTAGTTTAGTAGCTCTTCTCTGAACTCTCTCTAGAGTATCTATATCCTTCTGGAGATATGGCCTCCAGTACTGCGCACAATACTCCAAGTGAGGTCTCACCAGTGTTCTGTACAGCGGCATAAGCACTTCACTCTTTCTACTGCTTATACCTTTCCCTATACATCCAAGCATTCTGCTGGCATTTCGTGCTGCTCTATTACATTGTCTTCCCACCTTTAAGTCTTCTGAAATAATTACTCCTAAATCCCTTTCCTCAGATACTGAGGTCAGGACTGTGTCAAATATTCTATATTCTGCCCTTGGGTTTTTACGCCCCAGGTGCATTATCTTGCACTTATCCACATTAAATTTCAGTTGCCAGAGTTCTGACCATTCTTCTAGTTTTCCTAAATCCTTTTCCATTTGGTGTTTCCCTCCAGGAACATCAACCCTGTTACATATCTTTGTGTCATCAGCAAAAAGACAAACCTTACCATCGAGGCCTTTTGCAATATCACTTATGAAGATATTAAACAAAATTGGTCCCAGTACAGATCCCTGTTGAACCCCACTGGTAACATGACCTTGTTTTGAATGTTCTCCATTGACTACAACCCTCTGTTGTCTGTCACTCAGCCACTGCCTAATCCACTCAACAATATGGGAGTCCATGCTCAATGACTGCAGTTTATTGCTAAGTCTTCTATGTGGAACAGTGTCAAAAGCCTTACTAAAATCTAGATATGCGATGTCTACTGCACCTCCACCGTCTATTATTTTAGTCACCCAGTCAAAAAAATCTATAAGATTTGTTTGACATGATCTCCCTGAAGTAAACCCATGTTGTTTTTCATCTTGCAATCCATGGGATTTTAGATGTTCCACAATCCTATCCTTTAATTTCCATTAATTTGCCTACTATTGATGTCAGACTCACTGGTCTATAGTTGCTCGATTCCTCCCTTCTTTCTTTCTAACAATTATCAGTAGTATATGGAAGGAAGAGAGCAGAAAGGAAAGTGCATTTTCAACTACTATGGAACAGTGGCGTGCTAAGGGGGGGGCAGTCTGCCCCAGGTTCCAGCTCTTAAGGGGTGCCAGAGTCCAGAGCCCCGTCGGCCTGAAGGAGGGGAGGAGCGCTGGGAGCTGAGTGGTGAGTGACAGGATTGCAGCTCCCAGCGCTCCAGCAATGAGTGCTTCCATCTGTATTGATGGAAGCCATCAATACAGATGGAAGCGCTCATTGCTGGAGCGCTGGGTGCTGCAATCCTGTCACTCACCACTCAGCTCTCAGCGCTCCTCCCCTCCTTCAGGCCGACGGGGCTCTGAATGGTGAAGCAGGAAGACTTCTCCCTGCTCCACCATATAGCCTACAGACGGAGCCTGCAGCCCGTAAATCTGCATAAGCTCAGCTCACACAGAGCTGCAGAGCGATCTGTGTCTGCAGGGGAGAGAGGACTGTGAGCTTCAGGAATAGGACAAGGAGAGTAGTAACAGTTCTAGGTTTTTTTTAACACAGAGGGGGCACAATGGGCATTTCTACTCTGGAGGGGAACAATGGGCATTGCAAATGTGAAGGGGGCACAATGGACATATCTACTCTGGAGGGGGAACCATGGGCATTTCTACTCTGGAGGGGACACAATGGGCATTTCTACTCTGGAGGGGGCACAATGGACATTGCTAATGTGAAGGGGGCACAATATGCATTTCTACTATGGAGGGGACACAATGGGCATTTCTGCTATGGAGGGGGCACAGTGCACAGAGGGTACTACTACTCTGAAGGGGGCACAGTGCACAGAGGGCATTACTACTATGAAGGGGGAACAGAGGGTATTATTACAGTGAAGGGGCACAATGGGCATTACTAGCACAGAGGGCATTGCTACTATTAAGGGGGCATAATGGGGATTTGTACTATGGAGGGGGCACAGAGGGCATTATTACTGTGAAGTTGGCACAATGAACATTATTAATGTGAAAAGGGCACAATGGGCATTACTACTATTAAGGGGGCACAATGGGCATTATTACTATTAAGCGGGCACAATGGGAATTATTACTGTGAAGGGAGAACAATGGGCATTCCTATTATTAAGGGGCATTATTACTGTGAACGAGGCACAATAGGCATTATTACTAAGAAGGGGCAAAATGGGGATTATTACTATGAAGAAGGCACAATGGGGATTATTACTGTGAAGGGGGCACAAAGAGGACATTACAACTGTGAAGGGGCACGGATAGGGCATTATTATTGTGAAAGGGCACAGAGAGGGCAGAACTACTGTGAGGGTGGCACAATGAGGGCATAACTACAGGGTTGGGGGCACCATGAAGGGACAAGTACTTTAACGGGGCCCAATGTGGGCATAACTACTGTTAGGGGGGACACATCTGTACAAAACTACTGTGAATGTTGTACAATGAGGGCAATACTACTGTGAGGGGGTAAGATTTTTTTTAAGTATTATGGGGTGGGTGCCAGAAAAAGGACCCGCCCCGGGGGCCAAACAACCTAGGCACACCACTGCTATGGAAATAAAGAAGATGAATGACAGCTAATGAAGTATGTTTTGAAACAGGAGAGCAATCAATTAATGATCAGCATTTCCTTGTAATGGAGTTAAGAAGCCTTATTAAGGCCCCGCTATAAAAATCGATTAAGACATTTTCAAATATAAATTGAGAACAGTTTTTGTCCACTGCACAAAACAGTTAAGGCTAAACTAAGCAATTGCTTCAAGAAATCATAAAGTTAGGCAAAATATCATATATGTATATATACAGTACCGTGCAAAAGTTGTAGGCAGATATGGAAAAAATGCTGTAGCCAAAATAATTTCAAAAATAGAACTGTATTATTTAAGCAAGCCTATATCCATAGAAGATCTGTTTTTAGTTCTCCAAGGTGTTTGAAACACAGAAGTTCCTTCAAAAATTGTGTGAAGTCTACCTAGAAGAACTGATACTGCTTTGATGCAAAGGATGGTCAAATTGATTTGATTTACATTTCTTTTTTGTTCATTCACTTTGCATTTATTTATTTTTTTTACTGATGACCTGTCCTCTGTGGAACAGCTGATCATTGGGGGTCCAGCTTGTCAGACTCCCATCAATCAGATACTGACCTATCCTAATTTAACGGACCGTTTCAGCAGACAAGGGGTTAAAATCCGTTTAGGCGATAAGCCCCTTTCTGAGAGACTGGCACAGCTACTGCAGAACACCAAACTCCCGAACTGGATACAAAGTAGCACTCCAAACTGGAACCTCACGAATAGCTGCTAGCAGACGAACAGGAATCAGCTTACACTCCTGGCAATCAGCCTCTAACAGCATACAGCGGATCCCCCCAATAACGAGACAAGGCTCCGTGTTGAGGGTCAAGCAGTGGTCTGACTGTACTTCACGTACAGCCTCTTTTATTCATAAACCACAAACATAGTACTGCCCACAGGGGTTTGAAATACAACCAATCAGTAATTTACAACACATACAATGTAACTACAGCAACCAATCGTTCACGCCCCCAGAGGACCAGAATGAAGACTGTGACATAGGACAGATACAACATATCCCCACAATGCATCTTGGTTTCTTCCTCTCTGTCCCGGAGACAACCGAGGCGTAATCCAATTATCTCTCAGGACAAAGAGGAATCTCCAATACACATGTGCAGACAATAGGACAGACATCACCCTTTAAACACACAATGGGACAATGGCACAATAGAAACACACCCAGCATTTCCTCCCAAGCTGACAAGTTACACTTATTATAAATTGTTACAACTTTGTGAGTTTACATTGGCCATACATATAACTTACATAAATTTAAACAGTATAACTTGGGGACAAACCTATCCAAAATTCACTTGAATAGGTTCAGGGGTTTAAAAGTTAGTATATGGCCCATAATCCTGGGGCAAGAGGCGGATAAACAGGCCTCTCCAAAACACCGTGGCGAGGTTGGTTTCGCCACACATCTCCCCCCCAGGGAAGACTAACCAGATACCTGACCTCACGCCGGTCGGTACCTGAGTTAGTCTGGCAGCCCATCCACAACCCAATACTTGACCTGTTGCATTTGGTAGCCTGTCTCTGTCCAGTGAGTCCACCAAGGTTATGTTGGAAGCTGGTACTCCCAGTCTCTGTGTTGCTCCCTGGCTTGGAGTCTGGTTGTTGGAGGGGGAGACCGACTGTCTCTACCCCCTGTGCTGTAAGTGCAGAGACCACGGTCCCATCTGCACTGTTGTGGGGCTTACTGTCTCCCCCTGGTGCGTTAAGCTGCCGCTGGGGAGAGGGGGTAACGAGCTCCTCTCCCATACATACTTCCAGCCGCTGGGGAGGGTGACCGACCGTCTCCGCTCCCAATACAGTGTCCTGCTGCTGGGGAAAGGAGACTGGGCTCTCTATTCCCTGCTGGACACTCTGCCGCTGGGGAATGGAGACTGGGCTCCCAATTCCCAAAAAATCATTCTGCTGCTGGGGGGCAGGAACAACTACCTCTGCCCCCTGTAACTCAGCCTGCCGCTGGGGAGGGAGGACGCTGCTCTCCTCTCCCTGCACTTCACACTGCCTTCCCGGCATATCACTCTGCTGCTGGGGGGCAGGAACAACTACCTCTGCCCCCTGTAACTCAGCCTGCCGCTGGGGAGGGAGGACGCTGCTCTCCTCTCCCTGCACTTCACACTGCCGATGGGGAATGGAGACTGGGCTCCCAATTTCCTGCAGGACCGGTGGAGAGACCTCGGTCCCATCTTTACCGGCCACCTGGGGTCCTTCCCAGTAACACTCTACAATATCTGCCCAGCTGAATGGGTCTGGATCTGGGTCTGTCACCTTACTGTCCTGCTGAGCCTTCCCAATGGAGTGGAAGAGATCCCGGTAGTCCTGCTCCAGTTCCCACTCCAGGGTTGCTAGGTGAGCCAGGTCTTGCTCTACCTCATGGGGGTCATCCCACTCATGCCTAGCCTCCCTCTCATAGAAAATGTCCTGAAGTCTGGACTGTGCAGGGCTCCCGAAGTCAGGCTCTGCAAAGGACTCCCATAACAAGCCAGGACCATCAAACTCCTCTCCCTCTGGCTTGTCATGTTCGGCTGTCCAGGGTATATACTGTGCCATATACCACCAAAGCGCCTGGTAGGCATCCTCCAGCCATAGCTCCTGCCATACCCGGTGCTCTAGTTCCTTCACCCATTCCTCCAGGGGCTGCTCTCCCAGGAAGGGCATCCGCAGGGCCACTTGCTTCTGCAACCGCTGCTCTTCACTGGGGAGACTCTCACCCCGCTGGTATTGTACCTTATCCAGGGCCTGGTACCAGATGCCTTTCCTTAATGCATCCTGGCCATCCAGGTCCTCCTCCTCGTATAACACTGCTGGTTCCAAACACATACAATGTAACTACAGCAACCAATCGTTCACGCCCCCAGAGGACCAGAATGAAGACTGTGACATAGGACAGATACAACATATCCCCACAATGCATCTTGGTTTCTTCCTCTCTGTCCTGGAGACAACCGAGGCGTAATCCAATTATCTCTCAGGATAAAGAGGAATCTCCAATACACATGTGCAGACAATAGGACAGACATCACCCTTTAAACACACAATGGGACAATGGCACAATAGAAACACACCCAGCATTTCCTCCCAAGCTGACAAGTTACACTTATTATAAATTGTTACAACTTTGTGAGTTTACATTGGCCATACATATAACTTACATCAATTTAAACAGTATAACTTGGGGACAAACCTATCCAAAATTCACTTGAATAGGTTCAGGGGTTTAAAAGTTAGTATATGGCCCATAATCCTGGGGCAAGAGGCGGATAAACAGGCCTCTCCAAAACACCGTGGCGAGGTTTGGTTTCGCCACACCTAAGGATAGGTCACATTAGTAAAACAAATAAAAATAAATACAGTAACTACTGAACTGTAGATTATGCAAAAAAGCTGAAAATATTTAGTATATTTAGACAGGTCCAATAGATCATTAATAAATCCCTTGACACTAAATACAGAAAAAGAAAAAGAAAATGCACAAAAATTCCTCTCATACTCTCCTTTTCATTTATCATAATGTAGCTACTACGCCAAATCCATTATATAAATCTAGTCATAAGCCATGGGAAGGGAAATAGTACTTTATTGAAAAGTCACAATAGGACAAAGATCAGTCTGGTCCAGTAGTAGATCATGCACTTAGGACATAAAAAATACCATCTAACCTTAATTAAATCATTAAAATCATCTTAATGTTCATATTCTAAATTAAAATGGAACAAGTGCAGGGTTAAAATGACCTATGGTACTATAATACCTATTCATTATTATCAATGTTTAATTATTGTTATTATTAATTATTATTATTGCTAATACAGGTGCATCTCAATAAATTAGAACATCATTGAAAAGTTAACTTTTATTTCAATAATTCTATTCAAAAAGTTAAACTCATATATTCTATAGATTCAGTACACACAGAGTTATCTATTTCAATCGTTTACTTCTTTTAATGTTGATGATTATGGCTTACAGGTAATGAAAATCCAAAAGTTAGTATCTCAGAACATTATATAAGACCAATTAAAAAATGTGGCCATTCTTGAGAGTGCTACTTCCTCTTCATTACACTGCCCTTTGTGGCTTAACATGGTTTGGCATAAAGCATGTGACAGTTGTAGCCCACATCCTGGATACATCTGTGTCTGGTTGCAACAACTTTGCATCAAACATTAGCACAGATGAATACCAGATATTTTGTAATATATCTTATCAGAAGAAAATTCCTCTTTCTCCACTTATCAGTGCTTTTCCCTTCCCCTTCCTAAACTAACATTCTGAATTTGGTTTTGAATCCTTCTTGTAAGCCAAAGACTAACTGTCAGCTCACTGAAGGATCATACTCTATTACAAGCACTCTAGAAAGCTATGAATGGGTGAAGAGAGGGTTTGAGTTGCAATGAGAGAGGCAGAGGCACAGATACAGAGACTAGAGAGGCTAATATTAAGTGTTATATCCCACACCAAGTGCTTTACTCAAATCAATATTCTTCAGTGCCCTTGAGACTACAGTCGGGGTCAATATGTGGTGTTTTATGTAAAGACACAATTAACCGCCTCACGTCCGCCCATAGGATATAAACGTCCTATGGGTGGATGTCTATTTCTGACAGCACGTTTTAAAACGTCCTGTCAGAAATAGCAGCTGCACGCTAATCGTGCAGCTGCTGATCGGGTTGCCCGCTGTCAGTGACAGCAGGGCAACCCTAAGACAAGGCAGGGACAGTGCCCAGGTGTCCCTGCCTTCACGATCGCTGCAGACACAGCGCTCACCGGAGAGTGCAGGGGCTGTGTGAGGTCTCTCAGAGACCTCGATCAGCCCTGCTCTGAGGCTGTGCAGCGCTGGATTGCTGCTGTACAGCCTCTATAGGGGTGCATTTGTCCTGTAACTGGGGCTACTATGTCAGCCCCAGTTACAGGAGAAATCAACAGTGAAAAAAAAATAAAAAGTGAAGTAAATGTCCCCCAGAGGTCTTGTATGACCTTATGGGGGACGAAAAGTGTAAAATAAAAATAAAATAAAGGGTTGAAAAAATAAAATAAAAAAAAGTTTCACATGTAAAAAAAAAAAAAATCCCAAGTAAGGAATAAAAAAAAAAATTAAAAATAGAAAAAATAAAATAAAATAGACATATTTAGTATTGCCGCATCCGTAAAAACCAGCTCTATAAAAATATCACATGACCTAACCCCTCGGGTGAACACCGTAAAAAATAAATAAAAAAAACTGTGTCAAAACAAGCAATTTTTGTCACCTTGCATCACAAAAGGTGAAACACCAAGTGATCAAAAATGCGTATGTCCCACAAAATGGTACCAATAAAACCGTCACCTCATCCCGCAAAAAATGAGCCCCTACATAAGAAAATCTCTCAAAAAATAAAAAAACTATAGCTCTTAGAACATGGAGACACTAAAACATCATTTTTTTGGTTTCAAAAATGCTATTATTGTGTTAAAGTGAAACAAATAAAAAAAAGTATACATATTAGGTATTGCCGCGTCCGTAAAAACCAGCTCTATAAAAATATCACATGACCTAACCCCTCGGATGAACACCGTAAAAAAACAACAAAAAAAACTGTGTCAAAACAAGCAATTTTTGTCACCTTGCATCACAAAAGGTGCAACATCAAGTGATCAAAAACGCGTATGTCCCACAAAATGGTACCAATAAAATCGTCACCTCATCCCGCAAAAAATGAGCCCCTACATAAGAAAATCTCTCAAAAAATAAAAAAAACTATAGCTCTCAGAACATGGACACATTAAAACATAATTTTTTTGTTTCAAAAATGCTATTATTGTGTAAAACTTTAATAAATGAGAAAAAGTATACATATTAGGTATCGCCACGTCCGTAACAATCTGCTCTATAAAAATGTCACTTGACTGAACCCCTCAGGTGAATGCTGTAAAAATAAATAAATAGAAACTGTGCTAAAACAACCAAATTTTTGGTCAACTTGCCCCATAAAGTGTTATAATGAATGATCAAAAAATCATATGTACCCAAAAATAGTACTAATAAAACTGGCACCTTATCCCCTAGTTTCCAAAATGGGGTCACTTCTTGGGAGTTTCTACTGTAAGGGTGCATCAGGGGGCTTCAAATGGGACATGGCATCTAAAAACCATGTGGAGTTCCTTTCCTTCTGCGCCCTGCCGTGTGCCCATATAGCAGTTTACGACCACATGTGGGGTGTTTCTGTAAACCGCAGAATCTGGGTAATAAATATTGAGTTTTGTTTGGCTGTTAACCATCGATGTGTTAAAGAAAAAAATTTATTAAAATGGAAAATCTGCCAAAAAAGTGAAATTTAAAAATTTGATCTCCATTTTCCTTTAATTCTTGTGGAACGCCTAAAGGGTTAACAAAGTTTGTAAAATCGGTTTTGAATACCTTGAGGGGTGTAGTTTCTACAATGGGGTCATTTATGGGGGTATCCACTATGTAGGCCCCACAAAGTGACTTCAGACCTGAACTGGTCCTTATAAAGTGGGTTTTGGCAATTTTCTTAAAAATTTGAAGAATTGCTTCTAAACTTCTAAGCCTTATAACGTCCTAAAAAAATAAAATGACATTTCCAAAATGATGCCAACATAAAGTAGACATATGGGGAATGTTAAATAATAAATATTTTATGAGGTATCACTTTCTGTTTTAAAAGCAGAGAAATTGAAAATTGCGAATTTTTCAAATTTTTGGGTAAATTTGGGATTTTTTCATAAATAAAGGTGAAATATTTTGACTCAAATTTATGACTATCATGAAGTACAATGTGTCACGAGAAAACAATCTCTGAATGACTTGGATAAATAAAGGCGTTCCAAAGTTGTTACCACATAAAGTGAGATATGTCAGTTTTGCAAAATTTGGCCTGGTCAGGAAGGGGGCAAAGGGCCCAGATGGGAAGTGGTTAAAATATCACACTAAAGAAAATTGTGAAATTTCTTTTTTATTTTGTATGGTTGCATATATAGTCATCCAATCAAACTTTTCCTTTGTTGCCCCCAAACCAATAGGGAGCCACTTTGACAGGAATTGGACACACAGGTATCCGGATTTGTTTATAGGAGAGAAACACCACCATGATAGTTGTGCCCTTTTGCTCTGTAAATGCTTTCTAGGCATGCTGACTGTTCATACAATCATATGTTTAATGCCAATTTAACTATTAATAAATATCCCCCATTATTTTTATTTATTTTTTGCAAAAGCTGCCCCAGCAGCAAGAGCATCTGCAAGAATATCCTTTTTTGGACTCAAAAGCTGTTAGGGTAGGTTCGCACTTGCGTTATGACATTCTGTTCTAGGTTTAGTTTATAACAGTTCTAATGGAATGGCCAGACAAAATGAAGAACTGAAGCCTTTAAGAGGCATTCCATTTTGATCTGTCACAATAGAAGTCTATGGTCAAGCATAACGGATCCGTCTGGTTTCCGTTATGCAGGACGGAAAAGAAAAGTCCTGTGGTTATAAATGGAACCTATAACGGAAAGCCATAACGCAAGTGTAAACCCACCCTTAGCTGTTACCTATATTTATATGTTCTAACAAACCTGTTTGAGTAGAAATAGAAAGGAGTCTGAATGTAAAAAATATATGCTTCCATTAAGTGACGCTAAAGGATAATTGTCATATTTTCATCAAAAAATTAATTTTAGTATATGTTACTGATGCAGCAGCATTATGCATAAAGCAATCTTTAGTTTTCTCACTTACCACTGTTTTCCTAGAGTTTTTCCCATAGTTAAAGAGGACCTTTCACTTGTAAAAACTATGTGAACTAAGTATGCTGCAATGTAGAGCGGCGCCCGGGGATCTCACTGCACTTACTATTATCCCTGGGCGCCGCTCCGTTCTCCCGTTATGCCCTCCGGTATCTTCGCTCTGTAAGTTATAGTAGGCGGTGTCTGCCCTTGTCCTGTGGGCGTCTCCTTCTCCTAGGCTGTAGCGCTGGCCAATCACAGCGCACAGCTCACAGCCTGGGAGAAAAAAAACTCCTAGGCTGTGAGCTGTGCGCTGCGATTGGCCAGCGCTGCAGCCTAGGAGAAGGAGACGCCCACAGGACAAGGGAAGACCCGCCTACTATAACTTAAGGAGCAAAGGTACCGGAGGGCATAACGGGAGAACGGAGCAGCGCCCGGGGATAATAGTAAGTGCAGTGAGATCCCCGGGCGCCGCTCTACATGGCAGCATACTTAGTTCACATAGTTTTTACAAGTGAAAGGTCCTCTTTAAAGGGACACTGACAGGGCCAAAAAGCATATTTAGGTATATATATGACCGTACAGGTCTTATAAAGTGTATTAGAATCATGTAAGTATCCCCCCTGTCCACCTTATAACTACAGTAATGTGAAGTTTTATAACCTGCTGGAATCAGGTTCAATCTGCCCAAGGGGCGGTGTTTCACCTCAGCTTGCGCCCAGCCAGCCTCGCCACAACTGCCGTTTGAAGCGCCGCCCAGCTCATCAATATTCACTTCGCTGGGCGGCTACTAGTGTCCCCTGGCAGCACTGGCCAAGATCGCATCGCGCCTGCACACAGTCTCATTCTCAGAGGCAGCCTCTGAGAATGAGACTGTGCGCAGGCGCGATGCGATCTTGGCCAGTGAGGGTGCCGGGCGCATGCGCTGAAGATAGCCGGGGACACTAGTAGCCGCCCAGCGAAGTGAATATTGATGAGCTGGGCGGTGCTTCAAACGGCAGTTGTGGCGAGGCTGGCTGGGCGCAAGCTGAGGTGAAACACCGCCCCTTGGGCAGATTGAACCTGATTCCAGCAGGTTATAAAACTTCACATTACTGTAGTTATAAGGTGGACAGGGGGGATACTTACATGATTCTAATACACTTTATAAGACCTGTACGGTCATATATATACCTAAATATGCTTTTTGGCCCTGTCAGTGTCCCTTTAAGGCTGTTTTGAATCCTACATTATGAGGATCTTCCCAAGATGGCTCCTCTGCCAGTTCTCTGAGGCAAAAAACTGCATTCCCTCAGGTCACATACAAACTGGTTGTAGCCAGCAGCTCCCTGCCAGCCAATCAGATTGGATTACTAAGAGACACGCCTCCTCACTCTGACACCTAATGCAGGCATGCAGTGTGAAGGACCGACCGTCTGTCTTAGCCAGAGACAGATGACCCATAGCAACGGTCATTAAGGGAGCAGTGGAAAGGGACAGGAGACATTAATGAAAGCTGTTATTATAAGGTAATTACAGATCTTTTGGCAATCATTGACAGACTAAGGGTACTTTCACACTTGCGTTGTTGGATTCTGGCAGGCAGTTCCGTCGCTGGATCCAGCAATCTGTATGCAAATGGATACCATTTGTAGACTGATCCAGATGCGGATCCGTCTCACAAATGCATTGCAATACCGGATCCGTCTCTCCGGTTGTCATCCGGAAAAACGGATCCGGTATTTATCTTTTTCACATCTTTAAAGATCTGCGCATGCGCAGACCGCAACACCGGATCCATTTTTCCAGAACACTTGGGGCCGGATCCGGCATTAATGCATTTCAATGGAATTCCGGCAAGTGTTCCAGAATTTTGGTTGTTGAAAATACCGCAGCATGCTGCAGTATTTTCTCCATCCAAAAAACGTACAGTGACTGAACTGAAGAAATCCTGATACATACTGAACGGATTGCTCTACATTCAGAATGCATTAGGATAAAACTGATCATTTTTTTTTTCCTGTATTGAGCCCCTAAGACGGAACTCAATACCGGAAAAGTTTAATGCAAGTGTGAAAGTAGCCTTACTCAGGTATACATGCCTAGCTCTAATAAACTAGCAAATAAAAAAATATGACAGTTATCCTTTAAACAGAGAGCATGAAAATTTAACTGATTCAAAGAATAAGTAATATGTTTTAGCAAGATAAATGAGATAATGACTGTATATGTGAAAAGTTGTTTAAGAATGTAGAAGGGCATGAGAGTGCCATTGCTATTGTGAACTTTACATTTGAAATCTCATATCAAATGACTTTATTTAACCTGACTGTCAACATAATTTAAAATGCATTGGCATTTATCTTCAGGAATTTGAACAAATTAAACATAGCAGCAATTAAGATTAAATATTCTGTAAGGTCACTGAAAAAAAAAAAAAAAAAGAAAGAGCATGTCTGTGGAATTGAGATTCATATCATTAACTCAACACCTTAGCTTAACTTTATTTTATCAAATGATGAATACTGATTACACAGTTATGACCTATCTCCTAACACCAACAAGTTATAGATTTATCTTTTTATCTAGTTCCTTAACTGAGCCACATATTGCTTTTTTTTCTTCGAAAGCAGACATATATTGTATTTTTCTTACTTTGATGCTTATATGTAATAATTACTGTTAAGGCTACTTTCACACTTGCGTTAGGTGCGGGTCTGTCTGGTATCTGCACAGACGGATCCGCACCTATAAATGCAAACAATGGTATCCGTTCAGTGCGGATCCGTCTGCATAACAGCTTTTCAGATCTGAGTTTTCACTACCGTGAAAACTCAGATCCGACAGTATATTCTAACACAGAGTCATTCCCATGGTGATGGGGACGCTTCAAGTTAGAATATACTAAGAACTGTGTACATAACTGCCCCCTGCTGCCTGGCAGCACCCGATCTCTTACAGTGGGCTGTGACCTGAGGTGTGCCGCACCTGAGGGGTTAATTGTGTGGATCTCAGCCCCCTGATCGGTTGCTGCCAGGCAGCAGAGGCCAGACCCCCCTCCCTCCCCAGTATTAAAAGCATTGGTGGCCAGTGTGGTGACTTGCATTGTAAGTCAGGACGGATCCGTTTGGCTCCGCATGGCCAGGCGGTCACCAAAACGCTGCAAGCAGCGTTTTGGTGTCCGCCTCCAGAGCGGAATGGAGACGGAACGGAGCCAAACTGATGCATTCTGAACGGATCCTTATCCATTCAGAATGCATTGGGGATGAACAGATCCGTTCAGGGCCGCTTGTGAGAGCCCTCAAACGGATCTCACAAGGGGAACCCCAAACGCAACTGTGAAAGTAGTCTAAGTTGTTCATTCTACATTACAATTTAACTTATTCCCTACTAGTTACGGAAGTTTTGGACATAAAAGAGCAAGATTTAAGTGGTGAATTTCTTGAATGAATACTGCCTTTTACAGTGCTAACAATCATTGTATGGAATTAGAACTTTTGCCCAAATGATAAAACTTGTGTAGGGCTAAAGGAACAAAGCTTAACGTAAAGAAGAGTCATTTGAAGGAATATCTTATCAATATGCTTTTGTCAGTTTATTGTTCCATTACTGTCATTTACCTTTTCTATTTGCTATATATTTTTTCATTTGAGATTTTAGTTATTTATTTTATCTTTATCTGGAATGGTTTCCGTAAAGATCTCAGTTTTCTTCACTCATATCCTAACTGCCATACACACAGCCTTATTAGCCAGTAGATGTTGGCAGGTCCTTCATTCTTGACATACGCACGGTTTTACACCAGGTTTCTATAACAACTCAGCCATGTTTCTTCACTGTTATAGGTTACTGTTAATGAAGCATGGTGCTATGAAGGTCACTGTTAAGGGGATGGGATACTCTAGAGGTCTTTTTTAAGGAAGCAGGCTGCTGTTGAGGTCAATGTTAATGGGTGGGGCCCTGTGGAGGTCATTGCTAAAGGGGTGGTCCACTGTGGAGGTAAATGTTAAGGGGGCAGAGTGCTGTGAAGGGTCAATGTTAAGGGGGCGCTATGGAGGTCACTGTTAAGGGGGCAGGCCTCTGTGGAGGTCAATGTTAAGGGGTCAGGAAGTCATGGCGGTCACTGTTAAGGTTGCAGGGTTTTGTGGAGTTCACTGTTAAGAGGGCATGGTGCTGTGGGGGGTCACTGTTAAGCGGGTAAGCTGCTATGGAGGTCATATGTTACATGTTAAACCCTTCATTTTAGGTCTTTTCAAAAGTATCCCCCCCATTAACACATTTTTAAGACTTTTATTATAAGGGGTAGTGTGAATATGAACTGAATTCCTCAAGATGCAGCTCCTGGAACTGCTGCTTAACTAGGACGGGCCCTCAGCTGTCTGAAATAAGGGGCTTCACAACACCTCCCATCTGCTTTGAATGACAGCTCTAGCAGTCAACTAGGAGACTGCTAAAGCTATAATTTAGAGCAGACAGGAAGAGCTATGAAGCAACTCAATGTAGAGAGCAGAGAGTGCTTGATGTTGAAGCTTAAGTGTATTTGCAGAAGCAGTGCCTGAAAAAATAAAAGTTCATTTTCACACTGTTCCTGATAATAAAACCTCTGAAGAAGATATTTCTCCTGCTCTGCCCAAGCTTTACCTAACGTGGGCAGCAGTTTTCCACATTCATAACAGCTAACAGACTCCATTTAAACATGCCCTGCAGAAACTTTTCTTCAATATGTTTACTAGAGATGAGCAAATGGGAGGTGTTATAACAAAAACATTGGTTGCCGGTAGAGTTGAGCGAACACCTGGATGTTCGGGTTCGAGAAGTTCGGCCGAACTTCCCGGAAATGTTCGGGTTCGGGATCCGAACCCGACCTGAACTTCGTCCAGAACCCGAACCCCATTGAAGTCAATGGGGACCCGAACTTTTCGGCACTAAAAAGGCTGTAAAACAGCCCAGGAAAGAGCTAGAGTGCTGCAAATCCCCTGCAAACAAATGTGGATAGGGAAATGAGTTAAAAAAAAAAAAAAAAAAAAACCAATATCAATTGGACAGAGGTCCCATAGCAGAGAATCTGGCTTCACGTCAGCAGAGAATCAGTCTCTTCATGCCATAGCAGAGAATCTGGCTTCATGTCAGCAGAGAATCAGTCTCTTCATGCCATAGCAGAGAATCTGGCTTCATGTCAGCAGAGAATCAGTCTTCATGTCATAGCAGAGAATCAGGCTTCACGTCACCCACCACTGGAACAGGCCACTGTCACATATTTAGGCCCCGGCACCCAGACAGAGGAGAGAGGTCCCGTAACAGAGAATCTGGCTTCATGTCAGCACAGAATCAGTCTTCATGTCATAGCAGAGAATCATGCTTCACGTCACCCACCACTGGAAGAGGCCACTGTCACACATTTAGGCCCTGGCCCCCAGGCAGAGGAGAGAGGTCCCGTAACAGAGAATCTGGCTTCATGTCAGCACAGAATCAGTCTTCATGTCATAGCAGAGAATCAGGCTTCACGTCACCCACCACTGGAAGAGGCCACTGTCACACATTTAGGCCCAGGCACCCAGGCAGAGGAGAGAGGTCCCGTAACAGAGAATCTGGCTTCATGTCAGCACAGAATTAGTCTTCATGTCATAGCAGAGAATCAGGCTTCACGTCACCCACCACTGGAAGAGGCCACTGTCACACATTTAGGCCCTAAGGGGAGGTAGTTAATGTCTAACAAGGGATAGACAGGTCCTGTGGGATCTATGCCTGGTTCATTTTTATGAACGTCAGCTTGTCCACATTGGCTGTAGACAGGTGGCTGCGTTTGTCTGTAATGACGGCCCCTGCCGTGCTGAATACATGTTCATACAAAACGCTGGCCGCCGGGCAGGCCAGCACCTCCAAGGCATAAAAGGCTAGCTCTGGCCACGTGGACAATTTGGAGACCCAGAAGTTGAATGGGGCCGAACCATCAGTCAGTACGTGGAGGGGTGTGCACAGGTACTGTTCCACCATGTTAGTGAAATGTTGCCTCCTGCTAACACGTTCCGTATCAGGTGGTGGTGCACTTAGCTGTGGTGTGGTGACAAAACTTTTCCACATCTCTGCCATGCTAACCCTGCCCTCAGAGGAGCTGGCCGTGACACAGCTGCGTTGGCGACCTCTTGCTCCTCCTCTGCCTTCGCCTTGGGCTTCCACTGGTTCCCCTGTGACATTTGGGAATGCTCTCAGTAGCACGTCTACCAACGTGCGCTTGTAATCGCGCATCTTCCTATCACAATCCAGTGTAGGAAGTAAGGTGGGCACATTGTCTTTGTACCGGGAATCCAGCAGGGTGGCAACCCAGTAGTCCGCACACGTTAAAATGTGGGCAACTCTGCTGTCGTTGCGCAGGCACTGCAGCATGTAGTCGCTCATGTGTGCCAGGCTGGCTAGAGGTAAGGACAAGCTGTCCTCTGTGGGAGGCGTATCGTCATCGTCCTGTGTTTCCCCCCAGCCACGCACCAGTGATGGGCCCGAGCTGCGTTGTGTGCCAGCACGCTGTGAACCTGCTTCATCCTCATCCTCCTCCACCTCCACCTCTTCCTCGTCCTCCTTGTCCTCCAGTAGTGGGCCCTGTCTGGCCACATTTGTACCTGGCCTCTGCTGTTGCAAAAAACCTCCCTCTGAGTCACTTCGAAGAGACTAGCCTGAAAGTGCTAAAAATGACCCCTCTTCCTCCTCTTCCTCCTGGGCCACCTCCTCTTCCATCATCGCCCTAAGTGTTTTCTCAAGGAGACATAGAAGTGGTATTGTAACGCTGATAACGGCGTCATCGCCACTGGCCATGTTGGTGGAGTACTCGAAACAGCGCAACAGGGCACACAGGTCTCGCATGGAGGCCCAGTCATTGGTGGTGAAGTGGTGCTGTTCCGCAGTGCGACTGACCCGTGCGTGCTGCAGCTGAAACTCCACTATGGCCTGCTGCTGCTCGCACAGTCTGTCCAGCATGTGCAAGGTGGAGTTCCACCTGGTGGGCACGTCGCATATGAGGCGGTGAGCGGGAAGGCCGAAGTTACGCTGTAGCGAAGACAGGCGAGCAGTGGCAGTGTGTGAACGCCGGAAGCGCGAACAGACGGCCCACACTTTATGCAGCAGCTCTGACATGTTGGGGTAGTTGCGAATGAACTTCTGCACCACCAAATTCAGCACATGCGCCAGGCAAGGGATGTGCGTCAAACCGGCTAGTCCCAGAGCTGCAACAAGATTTCGCCTATTATCGCACACCACCAGGCCGGGCTTGAGGCTCACCGGCAGCAACCACTCGTCGGTCTGTTGTTCTATACCCCGCCACAACTCCTGTGCGGTGTGGGGCCTGTCCCCCAAACATATGAGTTTCAGAACAGCCTGCTGACGTTTACCCCGGGCTGTGCTGAAGTTGGTGGTGAAGGTGTGTGGCTGACTGGATGAGCAGGTGGAAGAAGAGGAGGAGGAAGCTGAGTAGGAGGAGGAGGAGACAGGAGGCAAAGAATGTTGCCCTGCGATCCTTGGTGGCGGAAGGACATGTGCCAAACAGCTCTCCGCCTGGGGCCCAGCCGCCACTACATTTACCCAGTGTGCAGTTAGGGAGATATAGCATCCCTGGCCGTGCTTACTGGTCCACGTATCTGTGGTTAGGTGGACCTTGCCACAGATGGCGTTGCGCAGTGCACACTTGATTTTATCGGACACTTGGTTGTGCAGGGAAGGCACAGCTCTCTTGGAGAAGTAGTGCCGGCTGGGAACAACATACTGTGGGACAGCAAGCGACATGAGCTGTTTGAAGCTGTCTGTGTCCACCAGCCTAAATGACAGCATTTCATAGGCCAGTAGTTTAGAAATGCTGGCATTCAGTGCCAAGGATCGAGGGTGGCTAGGTGGGAATTTACGCTTTCTCTCAAATGTTTGTGAGATGGAGAGCTGAACGCTGCCGTGTGACATGGTTGGGATGCTTGGTGACGCAGGTGGTGGTGTTGGTGGTACATCCCATGTTTGCTGGGCGGCAGGTGCCAACGTTCCTCCAGAGGCGGAGGAAGAGGCCGAGGCTGCAGCAGCAGAAGAGGCCGAGGCGGCAGCAGCAGAAGAGGTAGCAGGGGGAGCCTGAGTGACTTCCTTGTTTTTAAGGTGTTTACTCCACTGCAGTTCATGCTTTGCATGCAGGTGCCTGGTCATGCAGGTTGTGCTAAGGTTCAGAACGTTAATGCCTCGCTTCAGGCTCTGATGACACAGCGTGCAAACCACTCGGGTCTTGTCGTCAGCACATTGTTTGAAGAAGTGCCATGCCAGGGAACTCCTTGAAGCTGCCTTTGGGGTGCTCGGTCCCAGATGGCGGCGGTCAGTAGCAGGCGGAGTCTCTTGGCGGCGGGTGTTCTGATTTTGCCCACTGCTCCCTCTTTTGCTACGCTGTTGGCTCGGTCTCACCACTGCCTCTTCCTCCGAACTCTAAAAGTCAGTGGCACGACCTTCATTCCATGTGGGGTCTAGGACCCCATCGTCCCCTGCATCATCTTCCACCCAGTCTTGATCCCTGATCTCCTGTTCAGTCTGCACACTGCAGAAAGATGCAGCAGTTGGCACCTGTATTTCGTCATCATCAGAGACGTGCTGAGGTGGTATTCCCATGTCCTCATCATCAGGAAACATAAGTGGTTGTGCGTTAGTGCATTCTTTCTCTTCCACCCCTGGGGAAGGGCTAGGTGGATGCCCTTGGGAAACCCTGCCAGCAGAGTCTTCAAACAGCATAAGAGACTGCTGCATAACTTGAGGCTCAGACAGTTTCCCTGATATGCATGGGGGTGATGTGACAGACTGATGGACTTGGTTTTCAGGCGCCATCTGTGCGCTTTCTGCAGAAGACTGGGTGGGAGATAATGTGAACGTGCTGGATGCACTGTCGGCCACCCAATTGACTAATGCCTGTACCTTCTCAGGCCTTACCATCCTTAGAACGGCATTGGGCCCCACCAAATATCCCTGTAAATTCTGGCGGCTACTGGGACCTGAGGTAGTTGGTACACTAGGACGTGTGGCTGTGGCAGAACGGCCACGTCCTCTCCCAGCACCAGAGGGTCCACTAACACCACCACGACCATGTCCACGTCCGCGTCCGCGTCCCTTACTAGATGTTTTCCTCATTGTTCCCGTTCACCACAATTTTGAAAATGGCAAATTTGGGAATAGTTTTTCAACCCAGAACAAAAACTGTGCTTTTACGGTCACTACAAATAATTTGACCAGCTAAAACAGTACTGATTTGGAGGAATATAAATGTCAGGGCTATTTTTCAGGCGCTGTCTGACAGGTATATTTTTAATCACAGAATTAGACTTGTATCTGCACTGTAGCGTGTGTGTTAAGTTTTTCAGAATGACACTATCAGCACCTTGAATCTAATATACCCTTTTTGGGATAGATTTAAAGTAGGCCTGATATAGCAGAAACTACTAATTTTGAGAATGGCAAATTTGGGAATAGTTTTTCAACCCAGAACAAAAACTGTTCTTTTACGGTCACTACAAATAATTTGACCAGCTAAAACAGTACTGATTTGGAGGAATATAAATGTCAGGGCTATTTTTTAGGCGCTGTCTGACAGGTATACCTTTAATCACAGAATTAGACTTGTATCTGCACTGTAGCGTGTGTGTTAAGTTTTTCAGAATGACACTATCAGCACCTTGAATCTAATATACCCTTTTTGGGATAGATTTAAAGTAGGCCTGATATAGCAGAAACTACTAATTTTGAGAATGGCAAATTTGGGAATAGTTTTTCAACCCAGAACATAAACTGTGCTTTTACGGTCACTACAAATAACTTGACCAGCTAAAACAGTACTGATTTGGAGGAACATAAATGTCAGGGCTATTTTTTAGGCGCTGGGTGACAGGCTCAACTTGCCCCTGATGTAGTATATGGCCAAAAAATAACCACACTATTGATGGTTAAATGCACTTGGGTGACACAGGCTCAGCCTGCACCTGATGTAGTATATGGCCAAAAAATAACCACACTATTGATGGTTAAATGCACTTGGGTGACACAGGCTCAGCCTGCACCTGATGTAGGATATAGCAAAAAATAACCACACTATTGATGTTTAAATGCACTTGGTGGTAGCTTGTGCTGGCGCACCAAAGCCACAAAATGGCCGCCGATCACCCCAGAAAAAAGTGATATAAAAACGCTCTGGGCAGCCTAAAAAAAGTGAGCAATTCAATATCAGCACTTCAATGATCCACAGCTGGAGATCGATCACTGAATTAAGTCTTTTGGAGGAGTTAATCTGCCTAATATCGCCCTAACGTCGCAGCAGCAACCTCTCCCTATGCTTGAATTAGCAGAGTGACGTGCAGCGCTACGTGACCCAAGCTTATATAGAGGCTGGGTCACATGCTTCACTGGCCAATCACAGCCATGCCAATAGTAGGCAAGGCTGTGATGGCCTCTTGGGGCAAGTAGTATGACGCTTGTTGATTGGCTGCTTTGCAGCCTTTCAAAAAGCGCCAAGAAAGCACCCGAACCCGGACTTTTACGAAAATGTTCGGGTTCGGGTCCGTGTCACGGACACCCCAAAATTCGGTACGGACCCGAACTATACAGTTCGGGTTCGCTCATCCCTAGTTGCCGGTCAAATCCCAAACTTTTGAGATTTAATTCGGACAAATCACTCAAATTAGCGTCCTCCGTTTTACAGCTCAATCAGAGCTTCCGAACACAGCAGTGAAGATTAAAAAATGAGGTTCACATGACCCTGGGTGGTGCCTCAATCATTAGGCTTGCCCACAATGACCTGCAGTCAGCCTCAGCCAATTAGGAGGGACTATACTGACTTTTGCTATAGTCAGAGCTAGGTACAAGGCTTAAATTGTACATGCTGCCTTTTAAATATTCTTTGCATAGATTGTATGTTAAATACTTGACCAGATGTGTTGCTCTGTGCCCCTGGAGTCATCAGGCTAAAACAGATCTGTTCAAAGACAGATTTCATTGAGTTCCTATTATGTCATAAAAGCTAACATTAAAATAATTTTAAAAAAATCTGTATTTGACGGAAACTGGTATATAGCACCCCTCAATCAGTATTTGGCGGAAACAGGTATATAGCACCCCTCAATCAGGATTTTGTGGAAGAAGGTATATCGCAGCCCTCAAGCAGTTTTTTTGGGGGCAACAGATATATCACACCCGTTGCAATTAGTTACTCCACCAGCTTCCACAAAATACTTATTGAGGGGTGCCATATACCTGTATCCACCAAATAATGATTGAGGGGTGCTGTATACCTGTTTCTGCAAATACTGATTGAGGGGTGCTATATGCCTTCTTCCACTAAATACTGATTGAGGGGTGCTATTGTTATATACCTTATTCCACCACATACTGATTGAGGGCTGCGATACACTTGATTCCACAAAATACTGATTGCTATATTCCTGTTTCCACCAAATACGGATTAAGGGGTGCTATATACCAGTTTCTGCCAAATAATGATTGAGGGGTGCTATATACCTGTTTCTGCCAAATACTGATTGAGGGGTGCCATATACCTTCTTCCACAAAATACTGATTGAGGGGTGCTATTGCTATATAGCTTCTACCACCAAATACTGATTGAGGGCTGCGATACACCTGCTTCCACCAAATACTGTTTGAGGGGTGCCATATGCCTGTTTCTGCCAAATACTGATTGAGGGGTGCCATATACCTTCTTCCACTAAATACTTATTGAGGGGTGCTATTGCTATATACCAGTTTCTGCCAAATAATGATTGAGGGGTGCTATATACCTGTTTCTGCCAAATACTGATTGAGGGGTGCCATATACCTTCTTCCACTAAATACTTATTGAGGGGTGCTATTGCTATATACCTTCTACCACCAAATACTGATTAGTGATGAGCGGCATAGGCAATATTCAAATTTGCGATATTTCGCCAATTTTGGCCCGAACATTCGCAAAAAATTCACAAATTCAAGAATTTGTGATCTCCATTCATTGTTTACTTGTTTGTGAAAATCGCCAATGCAATATATTTGTGATAAATTAGCAATTAGAATATTCAACACGAATATGAATATACAGTTGCAAGAAAAAGTATGTGAACCCTTTGGAATGATATGGATTTCTGCACAAATTGGTTTATAAAATGTGATCTGATCTCCATCTAAGTCACAACAATAGACAATCACAGTCTGCTTAAACTAATAACACACAAAGAATTAAATGTTACCATGTTTTTATTGAACACACCATGTAAACATTCACAGTGCAGGTGGAAAAAGTATGTGAACCCTTGGATTTAATAACTGGTTGAACCTCCTTTGGCAGCAATAACTTCAACCAAACGTTTCCTGTAGTTGCAGATCAGACGTGCACAACGGTCAGGAGTAATTCTTGACCATTCCTCTTTACAGAACTGTTTCAGTTGAGCAATATTCTTGGGATGTCTGGTGTGAATCGCTTTCTTGAGGTCATACCACAGCATCTCAATCGGGTTGAGGTCAGGACTCTGACTGGGCCACTCCAGAAGGCATATTTTCTTCTCTTTAAGCCATTCTGTTGTTGATTTACTTCTATGCTTTGGGTCGTTGTCCTGTTGCAACACCCATCTTCTGTTGAGCTTCAGCTGGTGGACAGATGGCCTTAAGTTCTCCTGCAAAATGTCTTGATAAACTTGGGAATTCATTTTTCCTTCAATAATAACAATCCATCCAGGCCCTGATGCAGCAAAGCAGCCCCAAACCATGATGCCCCCACCGCCATACTTCATAGTTGGGATGAGGTTTTGATGTTGGTGTGCTGTGCCTCTTTTTCTCCACACATAGTGTTGTGTGTTTCTTCCAAACAACTCAACTTTGGTTTCATCTGTCCACAGAATATTTTGCCAGTACTGCTGTGGAACATCCAGGTGCTCTTGTGCAAACTGTAAACGTGCAGCAATGTTTTTTTTTTGGACAGCAGTGGCTTCCTCTGTGGTATCCTCCCATGAAATCCATTCTTGTTTAGTGTTTTACGTATCGTAGATTCGCTAACAGGGATGTTAGCATATGCCAGAGACTTTTGTAAGTTTTTAGCTGACACTCTAGGATTCTTCTTCACCTCATTCAGCAGTCTGCGCTGTGCTCTTGCAGTCATCTTTACAGGACGGCCACTCCTAGGGAGAGTAGCAGCAGTGCTGAAGTTTCTCCATTTATAGACAATTTGTCTTACCGTGGACTGATGAACAGCAAGGCTTTTGGTGATACTTTTATAACCCTTTCCAGCTTTATGCAAGTCAACAATTCTTAATCGTAGGTCTTCTGAGAGCTCTTTTGTGCGAGGCATCATTCACATCAGGCAATGCTTCTTGTGAAAAGCAAACCCAGAAATGGTGTGTGTTTTTTATAGGGCAGGGCAGCTGTAACCAACACCTCCAATCTCATCTCATTGATTGGACTCCAGTTGGCTGACACCTCACTCCAATTAGATCTTGGAGATGTCATTAGTCTAGGGGTTCACACACTTTCTCCACCTGCACTGTGAATGTTTACATGGTGTGTTCAATAAAAACATGGTAACATTTAATTCTTTGTGTGTTATTAGTTTAAGAAGACTGTGATTGTCTATTGTTGTGACTTAGATGAAGATCAGATCACATTTTATGACCAATTTGTGCAGAAAACCATATCATTCCAAAGGGTTCACATACTTTTTCTTGCAACTGTATAGCACTATATTTCAAATATTCTCAAATTCTCAAAGTGGCGATATTTGCGATTAAAATTTGTGATTCGAATATTCGCACTCAACACTAATACTGATTGAGGGCTGCAATACACCTGCTTCCACAAAATACTGACTTAGTGGTACCATATACCTGTTTCCACGAAATACCGATTGAGGGGTGCCATATACCTTCTTCCACAAAATACTGATTGAGGGGTGCCATATAGCTTCTTCCACTAAATACTTATTGAGGGCTGCGATACAACTGCTTCCACAAAATACTGATTGAGGGGTGCCATATACCTGTTTCCGCCAAATACTACTTGAGGGGTGCCATATACCTTCTTGTGCTATTGCTATATACCTTCTTCCGTCAAATACTGATTGAGAGGTGCGATATACCTTCTTCCACAAATACTGCCCTTCTCTACAGACTTAGTCAGAGGGCCATTTAGAAAATGACAGGCAGAGGAATAAGGCAGGCCATTCCTTAGGGATGGTAGGGGTCGGGCAGGTGCACCAGGACGGAGCCTAAGTGGAAAGTTGGAGACGGCACGTGCGATAACTTTGAAGGGCGCACCAGAGTGGCTCACTCAGCCTTCAACTTCTGCACCCTCCTCATCCTCTGTATCTGCACCCTCCTCACTCTCTGCTATGTGCATCAACCAAAGACACCACCACCACCACCATAGCTCCTCCAATTGAGTCAGAGGAATTATTTTCTCATCCATTCCCAGACCTTACCGATGCGCAGCCATTCTTGGCATCGGATGAGGAAGAGGAGCTAGCAGCGGTCGCCACTCAGCGGTCTGACGAAAGTACCCAGATCAGCCTAAGGAGGGTGAGCCCTGCTGTTGCTGCCTACTCCGAGATCTCTAATGTCAGTGGTGGTGAAGGTGACGATGATGACATGTCAATGGACGTCACGTGGGTGCTCATAAGAGAGGAAGAGGAGGGGATTTCAGAGAGAGAGACACGGAGCACCAGATAGGGATAAGAAGGAGGAGAACTCGTGCACAGGAGGCAAAAAGCAGACTGCAAATGTATCTGGAGCGAGCTATCCACCATGCACGGTCACATCTTGACCTCCCAGGTAGTGATGGACGAACATCGTCCGGGACAGTTCGCGAACCGCGGGCGGGCCCCATTCACTTTTAAGGCAGGCGAACCTGAAATACCTTCAGGTCATATTTGCAGCCACCAAATACTTACTAGAAGTGCACAAATAGTCCCACAACATGGACAGTGACATACTAGATGTATTATTCGAATTTGCTATCTCCATTCATTATTTTTTTCAATGTGAAATATCGGCAATGTAATTTTCGCCTACTGTATGTAATATGCGCAGCCTACTACAGAAACTGGGTTTCCACAAGACCAAAGTTAGATGTGATCAGAAAGGATGGTTGGCAACAATTTTCGCGATGTTGAGGAATAGTTTCTGATCACTGTAAGTAATTTGACATTAAAGCAGTGTATTTGATTACATTTCACATGCATGTTATAACAATCGCTGTATATGCACATCGACTGTTTAAAAAAAACGCCATTGCGAAAATCCCTAATGATGCAATTTATTTTTTCGCGGTACACACATCTTCACATTTTATAAGGTTTCATGAGATATTAGTGATTGCTGCACTAAGTATTGTTGTGAGAACTTGCCACTCCAGTACAGGCCACAAAAATTAGCCAATAGGCATTCACCTGACAGCACACAACTTTGTAGAATTCTGTGACTGGAGTTACATCAGGAGGTCACAGGCTAAAAATGGAACTGTAGGCCAGTGCAGGCCCCATAAATTAGCCAATATGATTTACCTGACAGCAAAGAACTTTGGATTCTGTGGCTGGAGGTACATTAGGCGGTCACAGGATAAAAATTTAACTGTCGGCTACTACAGGCCCCAAAAATTAGCCAATAGGCATTCACCTGACAGCAAAGAATTTGGGATTCTGTGGCTGGAGGTACATTAGGCGGTCACAGGATAATAATGTAACTGTCGGCCAGTACAGGCCCCAAAAATTAGCCAATAGGCGTTCACCTGATAGCAAAGAACTTTGGATTTTGTGCCTGGAGGTACATTAGGCGTTCACAGGATAAAGATGTAAATGTCGGCCAGTACAGGCCCCAAAAATTAGCCAATAGGTGTTCACTAATGATGAGCAGCAGGGGTCATATTCGAATTCGCGATATTTCGTGAATATTTAGTAGAACATTTGTCGAATATTCGCGAATTCGAATATTCGTTAGGAGTAGTGTTGATTGCAAGATCCGATGGTATATTCTAACCAACAGGCGTTCCCATGGTGACGCTGGTCGGGAAGGAATATGTCAAAGTGGAACAACTGTACAGATTCTTTTTAAAAAGACGAATATTCTAGAAAACAAATATATTAGTTTTTTTTAATATTCGTAATATTCGAAAACAAGAATATATAGCAATATAGCGAATATTCGAAAAAAATATATACTAATATAGAGCAATTTAGCTAATATAGTGCTATAATCTTCTTTGTCTAATAGTTGTAATTTTTTTCTCATCTGAAGTACAGATTAGAAAAAAATTATAACTCTAAAAAAAATTATAGCACTATATTAGCAAAATTTATCTATATCATTTTTTTTTATATTCGCTATATTGCTATATATTCTTTTTTTTTAATATTACGACTATTAAAAAAAAAACGAATATATTTGATTTTTAGAATATTCATCTTTTATTTTTTTAATCTATACAGTTGTTCCACTTTGGCATACTCCTCCCCGACAAGAGTCCCCGTCACCATGGGAATGCCTGGGGGTTAGAATATACCATCGGATCTGAGTTTTCACGATCTCATTGATTCTCATTTCGAAAATTAGCATTACGAAAATTTGCATTACGAAACTTCGCAACCAACACTACTCCTAAAGTCAAAGATATTGTAGCTTTCTCATTGGCCCACAAGCTAGAAGCAGGGAGGGATCATGTGTACTGATTAAAAAAAAATCTCGAATATTCGAAATTACGAATATACACTCACCTAAAGAATTATTAGGAACACCATACTAATACGGTGTTGGACCCCCTTTTGCCTTCAGAATTGCCTTAATTCTACGTGGCATTGATTCAACAAGGTGCTGATAGCATTCTTTAGAAATGTTGGCCCATATTGATAGGATAGCATCTTGCAGTTGATGGAGATTTGAGGGATGCACATCCAGGGCACGAAGCTCCCGTTCCACCACATCCCAAAGATGCTCTATTGGGTTGAGATCTGGTGACTGTGGGGGCCATTTTAGTACAGTGAACTCATTGTCATGTTCAAGAAACCAATTTGAAATGATTCGAGCTTTGTGACATGGTGCATTATCCTGCTGGAAGTAGCCATCAGAGGATGGATACATGTTCTCATTCTCTTTACGCCAAATTCGGACTCTACCATTTGAATGTCTCAACAGAAATCGAGACTCATCAGACCAGGCAACATTTTTCCAGTCTTCAACAGTCCAATTTTGGTGAGCTCGTGCAAATTGTAGCCTCTTTTTCCTATTTGTAGTGGAGATGAGTGGTACCCGGTGGGGTCTTCTGCTGTTGTAGCCCATCCGCCTCAAGGTTGTGCGTGTTGTGGCTTCACAAATGCTTTGCTGCATACCTCGGTTGTAACGAGTGGTTATTTCAGTCAACGTTGCTCTTCTATCAGCTTGAATCAGTCGGCCTATTCTCCTCTGACCTCTAGCATCCACAAGGCATTTTCGCCCACTGGACTGCCGCATACTGGATGTTTTTCCCTTTTCACATCATTCTTTGTAAACCCTAGAAATGGTTGTGCGTGAAAATCCAAGTAACTGAGCAGATTGTGAAATTCTCAGACCGGCACGTCTGGCACCAACAACCATGCCACGCTCAAAATTGCTTAAATCACCTTTCTTTCCCATTCTGACATTCAGTTTGGAGTTCAGGAGATTGTCTTGACCATGACCACCCCCCTAAATGCATTGAAGCAACTGCCATGTGATTGGTTGACTAGATAATTGCATTAATGAGAAATAGAACAGGTGTTCCTAATAATTCTTTAGGTGAGTGTATATCACTATATTCTAAATATTTGTGATGAACACTAGCGTTCACCTGACAGCAAAGAACATTGGATTCTGTGGCTGGAGGCATATTAGGCATTCACAGGATGAATATGCAACTGTAGGCCAGTACAGGCCCCAAAAATTAGCCAATAGGTATTCACCTGACAGCAAAGAATTTGGGATTCTGTGGCTGGAGTTACATTAGGCGATCACAGGTTAAATATGTAAATGTCAGCCAGTACAGGCCCCAAAAATTAGCCAATAGGTGTTCACCTGACAGCAAAGAACTTTGGATTCTGTGGCTGGAGGTACATCTAGCGGTCACAGGATAAATATGTAACTGTCGGCCAGTACAGGCCTAAAAAATTAGGCATTTAACGGACATAAAAGGCCTTTTATACCGCTGTATTTATGTAAGACAGGGACCATGATTTGTTCTGGGTGGTGGTGGATATTTGTGGGCTGTCATGAGGAATTTCAATCAAACATAATCGACTCGCCACATGTGTTGAATTCCTCCGAGATCCATGCCTCATTCATTTTTAGAAATGTGAGGTAGTCCACACTGTCGTGAGCTAGGCGAGTGCACTTATCAGTCACAATCCCCTTGCTGTGCTGAAGGTCCTTTCGGACAGGACACTGGACGAGGGGCAAGCCAACAGTTCCATAGCAAATTGTGCCAGCTCTGACCACAGGTCAAGCCTGCACACCCAGTAGTCCAGGGGTTCATCGCTTCTTAGAGTGTCCACATCGGCCGTTTACCCCGATGTAGTCGGACACCTGTCGGTCTAGGCGTTCCCTGAGGCTGAATCCAGAGGACGGCTTTCGATGGGTTGGCTGCAAGAATTATCTCATATCCGAAGTGACCAACACATCTTCAAACCGCCCTCTTCTTCCATGCGCTGTTGAATTGGTACCCACAACTGTTTATCTGAGGGAGGAAATTCCTCTGCCAGCACCCGCAAAAGCAAAATGCAGCATTTCTCAAAGCAAGGCCTGGAAGCGCTGCATTCTGACAGCCCTCTGTAATAGTGGCAACATTTCTGCCATTTTGTGTTCGTACCGGGGGTCTAAGTACGTTGCCACTGAGTATTGGTTCTTGTCCTTTATGCTTTTTATACCGGGGTCCCTCTTCAAACACTGGAGTATGAAGGCCCCTATTTGCACTAAACTGGAAGCGATGAAGTGGCCTGGCTCCTGCTCATCATCAAGGATAATGTCGTCCTCGTTCTCCTCCCCCCATCCACGGACAACACAGGGATCTCAAAAATGTTTAAAGCATGCTCTTCTTGCTCCTCCTCCGCCCCGACACCATCCTCCTCTGACTCCCCTTCAGACTCCTGTTGTTGACTTGTCTCAGATGGAGTAGCTCCCCTGGAAATTCATCCAGCATTGCGACTTCCTCATCTTCCTGCTCCTGCTCCTCGACGGCTTGATAAATGACACGACGCAATGCACGCTCCAGAAAGAAGGCGTAAGGTACGATGTCACTGATGGCACCCTGGCTCTGAGTGACCAGTTTGGTGATCTCATCAAATGGCTGCAGAAGTCTGCATGCATCGCGCATGAGCAGCCACTGGCGAGGTGAAAAAAAACAAGCTCCCCAGAACCTGTCCTGCCACAGAGTTCGTACAGATAGTCATTAACTGCACGTTTCTGCTGGAGAAGCCTATCAAACATATACAAGGTGGAGCTCCATCGCATCAGGCAGTCACTAATCAGACGTCTGATTGGCAGGAGTATGAATGTCAGGCGAGCCATGGCCGTGTAAGATCTTATAAAATGGCCAGAGATTTTCCTGTCAACGAATCGCTGCACGACTAAGTTCAGGACGTGTGCCATGCACGGCACGTGTGTCATTTTGCCCTGTTTCAGCGCACTCAGCAGATTGGCACCGTTGTCGCACACCACTTTACCAACTGTCAAATTGAGTGGGGTTAGCCACTGATCTGGCTGTGACCGCAAAGCTGAAAGGCGTGCAGGACCGGTGTGGCTCTTGGCTTCCAGGCACAACAGACGCAGCACAGCATGGCAACATCTCACCTGGCAAGTCGAATAGATTCTGGGGATCTTGGGGGGCGCAGCGGAAGAGACGGTAGCAGCGGAAAAGGAGGTGTCAGCCGAGGAGAAGAGGGAGGATGGAGTAGGAGGAGGAGAAGAAGAGGCAGGCCTGCATGCAATTCGTGGCGGTAACACCAAATCTACATGGGTGCAACGGGTTGCATGCTTGATGGCTGTCAGAAGGTTCACCCAGTGGGCAGTAAAAAATCTGTACCTTCCCTGCCCGTGTTTGCTAGACCACGTGTCTGTGGTCAGATGTATCTTGGCACCAACACTGTGTGCCAGAGATACATTCACTTGCCGCTGAACATGGCAATATAGCTCTGGGATGCCCTTCTGGGAGAAATGATTCTTTCCTATAATTGCGGTGTTCCTATGGCCACAAATTTTCTAAAGGCCTCTGATTCCACCAGTTTATATGGCAGTAGTTGGTGGGCTAGCAGTTCTGACAAGCCAGCGGTCAGCCGTTGGGCAAGAGGGTTATCCAGTGTCATCATCTTTTTTCGCTCAAACATTTGGGGCAAGGAAGCCTGCCTTTTGCCAAATGAACGCGACGACGGCACGGTGGAAGGTGGAGTAAAGGATAACTGGGAGGAGAAGGAGAATGGGCAGGACGGTGAGTGCCGGGAGTGTGGCTTTGTGGGTTCTGACGGTGTTGCTCCCACTGGGCTCGGTGATGGGAAGCCAGGTGCCTTCTTAAGGTGGTCGTCCCTAGGTGAGTGTTGGGCTTACTGCGACTTATGCGTTGACAGCACAGGCTGCAGACGGCAACACTATTGTCAGCAGCGGACACATTAAAAAAAGCCCACACTGCCGAGCCATGTGCCGGCGTCCTGGAAGCGCCAGATGTGACCGTGCATGGTGGATGTTTCATTTCAGAAACATTAGCAGTCTGCTTTTTGTCTCCTGTGCACTGTAAGTTCTGCCTGCTTCTCCTCCCTATCTGCTGCTCCGTCTCTCCCTCTGAATTCCCCTCCTCTTCCTCTCTTGTGGGCACCCACGTGAACGTCTATCGACACGTCCTCATCGGATTCGTCACCTTCACCACCACTGACATTAGAGATCTCGGAGTAGGCAGCAACAGTGGGGACCACCGTCCTTGGGCTGATCTGGGTACTGTCATCAGACTGCTAGGTGGCAACCTTTGATACCTCCTCTTCCTGATCCGATGCCAAGAATGGCTGCGCATCGGTAAGGTCTTGGAATGTATGGGAAAATAATTCCTCTGACTCGAGGGGAGGGGATATGGTGGTGGTGGTGGTGTCTTTGGGGGTGGACACAACAAAGAGTGAAGAGCTTGTAGATAGAGTGGATGAGGAGGGTGCAGAAGCGGAAGGCTGAGTGAGCCACTCAACCAAGTCTGGTGCATCCTTTAACGTAATCGCACGACCCCTACCCCCCCTGGGGAATGGACTGCCTCTTCCTCTGCCTGTCATTTTCAAAATGACCCTGTGACAAAAGTCCCTATAGAAGAGAAGTATTTGTGGAAGAAGGTATATCACACCCCTGCCTCAATCAGTTTTATTATTGGTATATAAAATCCCTGCTTTAATCAGTTTTTTTGGGGGGCAACTGGTAAATCACACAAGTAGAAATTATTTCTTCAAATAGTGTTTTTCACTCTGTGTAGATGTGGTAGAACGCAGCAAAACCGCAGACAGATGCTGCACTACCTAAATGCACTATATAGAAAGAATATTATTGTTATATAAAATCCCTGCTTCAATCAGTTTTTTTGGGGGGGCAATTGGTAAATCACACCAGTAGAAATTATTTCTTCAAATAGTGTTTGCCACTGTGTGTAGATGCGGTGACGCAGCAAAACCGCAGACAAATGCTGCGCTACCTAAATGCACTATATAGAACGTATATTATTGGTATATAAAATCTCTGCTTCAATCAGTTTTTTGGGGGGGCATTTGGTAAATCACACCAGTAGAAATTATTTCTTCAAATAGTGTTTTTCACTCTATGTAGATGCAGAAACGCAGCAAAACCGCAGATAAATGCTGCACTACCCAAATGCACTATATAGGATGTATATTATTGGTAAATAACACCCCTGCCTCAATCAGGTTTTTTGGGGGGAACTGGTAAATCACACCAGTAGAAATTATTTTTTCAAATAGCGTTTGGCATTCTGTATAGCTGCAGTATCTCAGCAGAACATCACACAACTGCTGCACAATACAATTGCACTATAATATATTTTCTATTTTAGAAAGTATATTATAAGTATATTTCACCCCAAAGTATGTCTCACCTATCGATAGCACACCTATACCAGTCCTTAAAAGGACTTTTGCGGCCCTATTAGCTAGTGATTTGTGTCCCTAACAGTCTGTCCCTGCTCCACACAGCAACCTCTCCCTACACTGGCAAAACACTGAATGTAAAATGGCACCCAGATCAGGTTTATTTATAAGGTAGGGGGTATGTCCATGTGCTGAAACATCGCAATTAGCTGTCCTGTACCACCTGATGGATGTGTCATGGGTCAAAGTTGTTCACAATGTAAAAGAATATGGCGGGTGCGAATATCGCCATATGTTCGTATGTTCGGCGAATCGCGAACGCGCAAAGTTTGCCGTGTACCAACCGCCGGGCGAACCGCAAGGCCATCTCTAATCCCAGGACGCCAGCACCTGGCTCCGCAGAGTGGGCTTTTTTTAACGTTTCAGCTGCTAATAATAGTGTTTCCATCTGCAGCCTGTGCTGTCAACGCATAAGTCGCGGTAAGCCCAACACTCACCTAGGGATGACCATCTTAAGAAGGCACCTGACCTCCCATCACTGAGCACAGTGGGAGCAACGCCATCAGAACCCTCAAAGCCACACTCCAGACGCTCCACGTGCTGCCTCTTCTCCTTCTCCTTCTCTTCTCCCATTTGTCCTCCACTCCACCTTCCACCGTGCTGTCGTCGCATTCATCTGCCACAAGGCAGGCTTCCGTGGCCCAAATTTCTGAGCGTAAAAGAATGATGACGCTGGATAATCCTCTTGCCCAAAGGCTGACTGCTGGCTTGTCGGAACTGGTAGCCCGCCAACTACTGCCATATAAACTGGTGGACTCATAGGCCTTTAAAAAATTTGTGGCCATTGGGACACCGCAATGGAAGGTCCCCGGAAGGAAATATTTCTCCCAGAAGGTCATCCCTGAACTATATGTCCACTTTCAGCGGCAAGTTAATATATCTCTTGCACACAGTGTTGGTGCCAAGATACATCTGACCACAGACATGTGGTCTAGCAAACATGGGCAAACATGGGCAGGGAAGGTACATAACTATTACTGCCCACTGGGTGAACCTTCTGACGGCCGTCAAGCATGTAAATCATGGCACCCATGTGGATTTGGTGTTACCGCCATGGATTGCATGCAGGCCTGCCTCTTCTCCTCCTCCTACTCCATCCTCCGTTTCCTCCTCGGCTGACTCCTCCTTTTCCACTGCTACCGCCTCTTCCGCTGCACCCCCCAAGCTCCCCAGAACCTATTCGATGTGCCAAGTGAGACGTTGCCATGTTGTGCCTGGAAGCCAAGAGCCACACAGGTCCTGCACTCCTTTCAGACCAGCGGTCACAGGACGATCAGTGGCTAACCCCGCTCAATTTGACAGTTGGTAAAGTGGTGTGCGACAATGGTGCCAATCTGCTGAGTGCGCTGAAACAGGGAAAAATGACACACGTGCCGTGCATAAGACACATCCTGAACTTAGTAGTGCAGTGATTCGTTGCCAAATACCCCGGGGTCCAGGACATCTTGCGACAGGCCAGGAAAATCTCTGGCCATTTTAGAAGATCTTGCATGGCCATGGCTCGCCTTGCTGACGTTCAGTGGCAAAACCACTTGCCCATTAGAGATGTCGCGAACATAAAATGTTCCATTCGCGATGGTGATGGACCATGTGATTAGACCATGTGATCTGACGTCACCACAGGTCCTTTAGCCGGAAGCTCATGATTAAAGAAGTAAGAAGAGACCGGCAGCTACGCGATCAAGAGGAGAAGGTGAGTTAATTATTTTTTATATTTTAATTCTCAATTGACCACCCACTAAGCATTCTGTATTAAAGAATAGTGTTGATCACGAATATTCAAATTTCAAATTTTTATCGCAAATATAGGTACTTCTACATATTACACGATCATTACCTTGCCGATTTTTTGAGTAAAAAAAATCGTAGAATATAACGAATATTCGAATTTGCGAATATTCTACGAATATTCTACAAAATATTCGCAAAATATTGCGAATTCGAATATGACCCCTGCCGCTCATCACTATTAAAGAATGCTATTATTTTCCCTTATAACCATGTTATAAGGGAAAATAATACAGTCAATAGACTGTCACCTAGCAACCGTGAGTGAAAATCGCACCGCATCCCCACTTGATTGCGGATGCTTGCGATTTTCACTCAGCCCCATTCACTTCTATGGGGCTTGCATTGCGTGAAAAACGCACAATATATAGCATGCTGCGATTTTCACGCAACGCATAAGTGATGCGTAAAAATCACCGCTCATGTGCACAGCCCTATAGAAGTGAATGGTTCCGGATTCCTTTTACCTCACGCATTGCACTCGCGCGGAAATCTCGCCCGTGTGAACTCAGCCTTAATCGCATTGCGATTACAATTTAGATCTGAGTTCCTGATGGTTGTATTGCTAGAATTGACGAATATAACGAATATAGCACTATATTCTCAATCTTCTTTATATCATAGCAATACAACCATTAGGAACCTAGCTCTAAGTTGAATTCGCAATGCGATTAATGTAACCTGTATTAATTTGCATTGCGATTACAACTTAGATCTAAATTCCTAATGGTTGTATTGCTAGAATTGACGAATATAACGAATATAGCACTATATTCTCAATCTTCGTTATATTCTGGCAATACAACCATTAGGAACCCAGCTCTAAGTTGAATTCGCAATGCGATTAATATAACCTGTATTAATCGCATTGCGATTACAACTTAGTCAAATTTGTGACACTGCAGCTTCAGAATGAATCTAAGATGGATGCTGTCCTTGCTCTTTGATATGAGGTGGGAGGGTCTGGGAGGGAGGGTATGCTGATTGGCTGGAATGTGTCTGCTGACTGTGAGGTACAGGGTCAAAGTTTGCTCAATGATGATGTATAGGGGGCGGACCGAACATCGCATATGTTCGCCCGCCACGGCAAACGCGAACAAGCTATGTTCGCCGGGAACTGTTCGCCAGGAACTGTTCGCCGGCGAATAGTTCGGGACATCTCTATTGCCCATCAGACGTCTGATTTGTGACTGCCCGATGCGCTGAAACTCCACCTTGTATAAGCTTGATAGGCTGCTCCAGTAGAAACGATCCGTTAACGACTACCTGTATGAACTCTGCGGCAGGACAGGTTCTGGGGAGCTTGTTTTTTTTCACTGCGCCTGTGGCTGCTCATGCACTATGCATGCAGACTTCTGCGGCCATTTGATGAGATCAGCAGCCAGGGCTCCATCAGTGACATTGTACCTTACCCTTTCTTTCTGGAGCGTGCATTGCATCGTGTCATTGATCAAGCTGTTGAGGAGCAGAAGCTGGAAGATGAGGAAGTTGCAATGCTGAATGAATTCCCAGGGTGGGCTACTCCATCTGAGACAAGTGAGCAGGAGTCTGAAGGGGAGTCAGAGGAGGATGGTGGCTGGGAGGAGGAGGAGGAGGAGGAGCAAGAAGAGCAAGCTTTAAACTTTTCTGGGATCCCTTGTGTTGTCCGTGGCTGGGGGTTGGAGACCAAGGACGACATTCTCCTGGGCGATGAGCAGAAGCCAGTGAGCTCAACTGCTTACAATTTAGTGCAAATGGGGGCCTTCATGCTCCAGTGTTTGAAGAGGGACCCCGGTATAAAAAGCATAAAGGACCTGTACTGGGTGCAACGTACTTAGACCCCTGGTACAAACACAAAATGGCAGACATGTTACCAGCATCACAGAGGGCTGTCAGAATGCAGCATTTCCAGGCCTTGCTATGAGAGATGCTGGCAGAGGAATTTCCACCCACAGCGAATAAGGTGTAGGTACCAATCCTACAGCGCCTGCAAAAAGATGGTGGTTTGAAGATGTGTTGGTCACTTCAGATATGAGATCATTTTTGCAGCCAAACCATAGACAGCCGCCCTCCGGATCCAGCCTCAGGGAACGCCTAGACCAACAGGTGTCCGACTACATCAGGTTAATGGCCGATGTGGACGGCCTGAGAAGCGAGGAACCCCTTGACTACTGGGTGTGCAGGCTTGACCTGTGGCCAGAGCTGGCACAATTTTCCATGGAACTCTTGTCTTGCCCCTCGTCGAGTGTCCTGTCCGAAATTACGTTCAGCGCAGCAGGGGGGATCGTCAGCGATAAGCACACTCGCCTAACTCACGACAGTGTGGACTACCTCAGATTTTTATAAATGAATGAGGCATGGATCTCGGAGGAATTCAACACCTGTGATGACCACGTGTAATGGAATTTTCTCATGCCAGCCCACACATATCCGCCAACACCCAGAACAAAGAATGGTCCTTGCCGTATGTATATACAGCAGCATAAGAGGCATTTTATGTCAGGTGAATACCGCATTTTTGGGGCCTGTACTGGCCGACGGTTACATATTTATTTTGTGACCGCCTAATGCACCTCCAACCACAGAATCAAAAGTTTTGTGCTGTCAGGTGAATGCCTATTGGCTAATTTTTGGGGTCTGCACTGGCCGACAGTTACATTTTTATCCTGTGACCGCCTAATGTACCTCCAGCCACAGAATCCAAAGTTCTTTGCTGTCAGATGAATGCCTATTGCCTAATTTTGGGGGACTGTACTGGCCGACAGTTACGATTTTATCCTGTGACCGTCTAATGCACCTCCAGCCACAGAATCCAAAGTTCTTTGCTGTCAGGTGAATGCCTATTGCCTAATTTTTTGGGCCTGTACTGGCCTACAGATACATTTTTTATCTCTAGCCACATAATCACATAATCACACCCCTGTCTCACTCCTCTGCCTCTCATTATGGTGGCGTATGAACCACATTTACCATGAGGACCTTCTAATGTCACAGGGTCATGTGTGTCCTCTTATACTCTTTTATCCGGTCACGGTATGGCGGTGTTATCCTGTCACTGTACAGAGGTGTTATCCAGTCAATGTATGGCGGTGGTATCCAATAACTGGAAGGCCATAACTGTATCCCTTTCCCTGCCCATGCCATCCGTTTTAAGACCTGGCATGAGCGGGAAAAATATGCAGATTGCGGTGCTAAGGACCTTTGCGCCACAATCTGTGTCAGAAATACATCTAACATAGACTAATTTCTAAGTAATAAATGAGCATCTATTTATATTATTATTTGGGGGTAGGGCTAATATCTTTATATTATATAGATTCTAGTGTATTATACTGTGCCCTGTATTTCCCAGTAGAAAATGATCCTTGGTAAACACAATCCTCATCCCTGACCACCAGGACCAGGTAGCGCTCTGTGGCCTCCCCTTTCCGCCACGCTGCTACGCTGTGTACTGGTGATTATTCTGACACTAGGGCTGGGTTTACATCCTATTTTTGCCATCCATTTAATGCATACCAAAAATGTATGCGTTAACAGATGCCTCAGACTGATGCCGTACAGTGGTGTCCTTTCACCATACAGTTCCATGGTAGAAAAAAAAAAAAATACGTTAACGTATGCATTTTTTTTAATGTACTATTTTTAGGCTCCAGCAGCACACACTTTTGAGAGTTTCCCTTTAAGATGCATAAAAATGGCCCCTGATTAAAGTACTTTTTTTTTTTTGTGGGAATTTTTGCCAATGATCCCCCTCTGGTATGTCACTGTCCATGTTGTGGGACTATTTGTGCACTCATAGTTTGCATTTGGTGACTGCAAATATGACATGAAATTTTTTCTGGTTCGCCTGCTATTAAAGTCAATGGGCGCAATGCGAACGCGCAGTTCGCGAACATTTGATCGTCCTGGACAATGTTTGTCCACCACTAGTCATCAATATAAGACTGGTGGGGGTCTGACAGCTGGCATCCCCACCGATTCATTGTATTGGGCAAACAATTTGGTGGATGGAAGGCTCAGTTTAATGGAAGCTGAGCTCTATATCCCTTGCATGGCCAGAACTCAATGGATGGAGTGTTCTGTCAGTTCTGTCCAGTAGTTTTCAGTGCTGGCAGCTGCCTGAACCTGCTGATCAGTAAGATGGACCCCCACTGATCTGATATTAATGAACTATCTGTAGGAAAGATCCTTAATACTTAAGTTTTAGAAATGCCCTTTAATCTTTTGACATTATAACACAGATAAGAGATTTTATTTGCCTGCAATCATAAGTGATAAAAATGTTTTTAATTAAAATAATATACTTTAACCCAAATATTTTGTGGTTGTCAACAAGAAATGCCTTGTTCTGCATCACAGATCTCTTGCCCAGACACACTGACAACAGTTTAAATATTTTATTTGTGGAAGTGTCATAGGCGGAGACATATATTCAGAAATGTTTGATAAACAACTGTTTGGGTGAGCTGTCACCAAACGTAACTACAGCAAGTTGCAGAAAAGTTCAACACCTTACACATTTAGAAAAGGATATAGTGACAAATAGAATCTTCTCTGTAAATAAACCAATATGTCTTCTTCTTGGCATATTTTTACATCCTGGGACATCAGCCAAGCTGCTTGAGTACAGACATATTTTTAGAGAAAGTTCCAGCCGTATAGCACTGTTCGCTTAAAATTAGGAACAAAGGACAAAAACTTGACACATTTAACAATCTTTGCAAAATAATGTTGCACTGTTGAAATTGCTGGGAAAATGAAATAACAGAGAAAGAAAGAAATACTCCAAGCTTGTGGTAGGAGAGCTATTGTTTAGAAACATATAAAATCTTGATTTCTTGTTTGAGCTGCAACATGTTATTATCTTCATGGTACACTTTTAAAAAAAAGGGAAATTGCTTTATGCCATAAGGATGAATCAACCTTCACTAAGGTACTATATTTGAAGCCAGAAAAACTATTCTGTTCTAAGAAATGCTTGATGGCAAATTAAGCAAAACATAATAATATTTCTTGTGCTCTGCCTCTAATACTTCCTTCTTACTTTCATGTTATATTTAATATGTGTTTAGAGCTATGGCATACATTGGTAATGAAAATTACTATATTATTGTAGTCATTGTTGATTTCTTTTACACAGGAACCTCACTCTGCATCATAGATTTACACATTTAAACCATTTACCATGGCATTTATTTCTAAAAAACAACAATGTATACAATATTTTGAATATTGTCTTATTTATTGTATTCCTTAAAGTATAACTCAAGTGATCCATTCAAAAACCTCTGAGTCTGTACTTCAGTGAGTAAATTCAATGTTCTGTTTTAAATATAGAACATTGAATGGCCAATGTTTTTATCAAATTTATTCAATTTACTGGCTGCACACTCCAACCATTTCAAGATAAGGGTAGACAGAGATTTATACTGTAGCCCTTTACTTCCTACCTGCTGGTTTTAGCCAGGAAAGTATACTAGTTCTCAATTCCAGGAGCAGATAGAGAGAGATAGCTAAAATAACTTAAATATCCTACCAAAAGAGTAATTTAGAAGATCTCTTTAGAAACAACTGCTGGCTAATAGAGATGGCCTTGTGGTTCGCCCGGCGGTTGTTTCGCGGCAAACTTTGCACATTCGTGATTCGCCGAACATGCGAACATATGGCGATGTCCGCTGGCACCATATTCTTTTGCATTGCGCTGAACTTTGCCCCATGACACATCCATCAGGTGGGACAGGACAGCCAAATGAGATGTTTTAGCAGATGGACAGACCCCCACCCTATAAAAGAACCCGATCTGGCAGCCATTTTACATTATGTGTTTTGTCAGTGTAGGGAGAGGTTGCTTTGTGGGGCAGGGACAGGCTGTTAGGGACACCAAACGCTAACTAATAGGGCCACAAAATCCCTTTTAAGGACTGGTATAGGTGTGCTATCGATAGGTATGATATACTGAGGGGTGTGATATACTTATAATATACTTTCTAACATAGAAAGTATATTATAGTGCATTTGTATTGTGCAGCAGTTATGTGCGGTTCTGCTGAAATACCGCAGCTATATAGAGTGACAAACGCTATTGGAACAACTAATTGCAACGGGTGTGATAAACCTATTGCCCCAAAAAAACTGATTGAGGGGTGTAATATACCTTCTTCCACAAAATACTGATTGAGGGCTGTGATATACCTGTTGCCCCAAATAAATAGGATGGTGTGATATAACTGTTGTGTCAAAAATAATAATTGAGGGGTGTGATATACCTGCTTCCACAAAATGCCGATTAAGGGGTTCGATATACCTGCTTCCACCAAATATTGATTGAGGGGTGTGATATACCTGCTTCCACAAAATACAAATTAAGGGGTTTGATATAACTGCTTCCACCAAATATTGATTGAGGCCTGCTATATACCTGCATCCACAAAATACTGATTAAGGGGTTTGATATACCTGCTTCCAGTAAATATTAATTGAGGCCTGCAATATTCCTGCTTACACAAAAAACTGATTAAGGGGTTTGATATAGCTGCTTCCACAAAATACTAATTGAGGGCTGCGATATACCTGCTTCCACAAAATACTGATTAAGGGGTTCAATATACCTGTTTCTACCAAATATTGATTGAGGCCTGCAATATGCCTACTTCCACAAAATACCGATTAAGGGGTTCGATATACCTGTTGCCACCAAATATTGATTGAGGGGTGAAATATACCTCCTTCCACAAAATACTGATTAATTGGTTTGAAATACCTTCTTCCACCAAATATTGATTGAGGGCTGCAATATACCTGCTTCCACAAATACTGCTCTTCTCTAGGGACTTAGGCACAGGGTCATTTTGAAAATTACAGACCGAGGAAGAGGCAGGCCGTTCCACAGGGGTTGTAGGGGTCGGACAGGTGCACCAGGCCGGAGCCTAAGTGGGAAGTTGCAGAAGGTGCGTGCGATTACTTCAAAGGGTGCACCAGAGTTGGTTGAGTGGCTCACTCAGCCTTCCACTTGTAAACCCTCTTCATCCTCTTTATCTGCACCCTACTCACTAGTGATGGACAAACATCTGCCGGGGCGGTTCGCGAACCGCAAGTTTGCGGCGGGTCCCATTCATTTTAATGGCAGGTGAACCTGAAAAACCTTCAGCTCATATTTGCAGCCAAGAAATAATTACTAGAAATGCACAAATTGTCTCCATTAATTTTTGTTTTCAATGCGAAATATCGGCAATATAATTTTCGCGTTCGCGCAAATGCACTATACAGTACCCAAATGCACTATAAAGAAAGTATATTGGTATATAACACCCCGCTTCAATCAGTTTTTTTGGGGGACGACTGGTATATCACACCAGTAGAAATTATTTGTTCCAATAACGCTTGTCCCTCTATATACCTGCAGTATAGCAGCAGAACAGCACACAAATGCCGCACATACAAATGCACTATAATATACTTTCTAACATAGAAAGTATATTATAACATTGTACAAGGAAGGCAATCCATTAGAATATAATGTACATGAAGATAAAACGTAACCTTTAATAATTTTAAAGGCAAAGAACTGTCCCTGATATTGCCCAACGGGGGGATGCTATTCTGCCCCTGTTAGCCTAACCACAGACCACCTGCCCTGATAAGAGCGACCCCATCTGGAACCTTAACCTATATAAAAATGGCACTAGTAAGCCCCTAGGCCCCTGACTTCCAGGTGATCACTATATCGATCTATGTGTTTTTGACTCATTATAAAAGTATATTATAAGTATATATCAGCATGACTTTGTGAGGGATCGGTCATGCCAAACTAATTTAATCAGTTTCTATGAGGAGGTAAGTTCTAGACTTGACAGCGGCGAATCAATGGATGTCGTATATCTGGACTTCTCCAAAGCATTTGACACTGTACCACATAAAAGGTTAGTATATAAAATGAGAATGCTCGGACTGGGAGAAAATGTCTGTATGTGGGTAAGTAACTGGCTCAATGATAGAAAACAGAGGATGGTTATTAACGGTACACACTCAGATTGGGTCACTGTCACTAGTGGGGTACCTCAGGGGTCAGTATTGGGCCCTATTCTCTTCAATATATTTATTAATGATCTTGTAGAAGGCTTGCATAGTAAAGTATAAATTTTCGCAGATGACACTAAACTGTGTAAAGTAATTTACACTGAAGAGGACAGTATACTACTACAGAGGGATCTGGATAGATTGGAGGCTTGGGCAGATAAGTGGCAGATGAGGTTTAACACTGACAAATGTAAAGTTATGCACATGGGAAGGAATAATGCAAGTCACCCGTACATACTAAATGATAAAGCACTCGGTAACACTGACATGGAAAAGGATCTAGGAATTTTAATAAACAGCAAACTAAGCTGAAAAAACAGTGTCAGGCAGCTGCTGCCAAGGCCAATAAGATAATGGGTTGCATCAGAAGGGGCATAGATGCCCGTGATAAGAACATAGTCCTACCACTTTACAAATCGCTAGTCAGACCACACATGGAGTACTGTGTACAGTTCTGGGTTCCTGTAAACAAAGGAGACATAGCAGAGCTGGAGAAGGTCCAGAGGAGGGCAACTAAAGTAATAACTGGAATGGGGCAACTACAGTACCCTGAAAGATTATCAAAATTAGGGTTATTCACTTTAGAAAAAGACGACTGAGGGGAGATCTAATTAATATGTATAAATATATCAGGGGGCAGTACAGAGATCTATCCCATCATCTATTTATCCCCAGGACTGTGACTGTGACGAGGGGACGTCCTCTGCGTTTGGAGGAAAGAAGGTTTGTACACAAACATAGAAGAGGATTCTTTACGGTAAGAGCAGTGAGACTATGGAACTCTCTGCCTGAGGAGGTGGTGATGGTGAGTACAATAAAGGAATTCAAGAGGGGCCTGGATGTATTTCTGGAGTGTAATAATATTATAGGCTATAGCTACTAGAGAGGGGTCGTTGATCCAGAGAGTTATTCTGATTGCCTGATTAGAGTCGGGAAGGAATTTTTTATTCCCCTAAAATGGGGAAAATTGGCTTCTACCTCACAGGGTTTTTTTTTTTTTTGCCTTCCTCTGGATCAACTTGCAGGATAACAGGCCGAACTGGATGGACAAATGTCTTTTTTCGGCCTTATGTACTATGTTACTATGTTACTATGTTACTATGTTACTATATCGCACCCCTCTGTGTATCACACATATTGATAGCACACCTATACTAGTGCTTAAAAGGACTTTTGTGGCCCTATTAGCTAGCATTTGGTGTCCCTAACAGCCTGTCCCTGCTCCACACAGCAACCTCTCCCTACACTGGCAAAACACTGAATGTAAAATGGCGGCCAGATCAGGTTTATTTATAAGGTAGGGGGTATGTCCATGTGCTGAAATGTCTCAATTATCTGTCCTGTACCATCTGATGGATGTGTCATGGGTCAAAGTTCTTCACAATGTAAAAGAATATGGCGGGCGCGAATTTCTCCATATGTTCGCATGTTCAGCGAATCGCGAACACGCAAAGTTCGCCGCAAAACTACCGCCGGGCGAACCTCAAGGCCATATCTACTCCTCACTCTCTGCTGTGTGCACCCCCAAATAAGCAACCACCACCATAGCCCCTCCACACGAGTAAGAGGAATTATTTTCCCATCCATTCCCAGACCTTATCAATGCTTAGCCATTCTTGACATCGGATGAGGAAGAGGAGGTAGCAACGGCCGCCACCTAGCGGTCTGACTTCAGTACCCAGATCAGCCCAAGAAGGAGAGCTCGCAGGGCACAGTAGTCAAAAAGCAGACTGCAAATATATCTGGAGCGAGCCATCCACTATGCACGACGGTCGCTTCTGGTGCTCCGGATCCGTCTACAAATGCTATCCGTTTTCATACAGATTTTCGGGCCGTTGCCGGAACTGCCTGCTGCAATCCAACAAATGTAAACTTCAAACTTCCACCCCCCCCCCTCGGTGACCCCAAATAGTAGTGTTCACTTGATGCCCCTTCACAGTGATGGTGCCCCCTTAATAGTCATCACACATATTTCATTCACAAAACATGGTGTTCCCTTAGTGCCCCTAAACATCTTTTTTATATGTGCTCTATTATTAAAACCTAACTTTTATTTCTGAGCTATAAACAAAATATACAAAAAGGATGATTACCTAAATTATACATGATAATTATGTCACACCATTATTAATCAATTTCAAAAGTTGCTTTATAAATTGCTGCCTTTCAAAAAATGATGTTATTTATTTATTTACTATTTATTTAGAAATCATTTATTATATTATTCTGTAGTTAATATTTTTGGGGAAAGGGAAAGGAAAATAATTGGGGGATTGAGGGAGGAAAGGGAGGTGAGGAGGGGAAAAAAAGAAAAAGGAAAAAAGAAAAAAATATATAGTGTACCATACCATACTCTGAATATTCTCAATAAATAATATATTTGAGTTCTTCTTTTTGTCGATTATTTTATTTTAATGTACTTCCTATTCAGTTTGATTAGTTTTTCTAGGGATGTATTTATATTGTTAAATAATTTAGAAGATATATCTGATACCAATAATTAGTAGAGGTATTATCTTATAGATTTTGCATCTATTAGATTACATAAACTTGGTATTCCAAGATACCCTCCTAATTATTCGTATTAGATATATCTTCTAAATCATTTAATTCAAACATTGTAGCAACAAGTTGCCAGCACTAGTTCTCACCTAGATGGCTACATTTATGCCTTATGCCTACATCGCTGCAGATAAATAAGCAGCGATTCAGTACACTGTATATATAAAAATAGAGCATAGGGTACTGCTCCACCAGCTGCGGAGATTTTTAATGGTCTCATAAGTTATATTTTTTTGTATATTTTGTTTATAGTTTACAAATAAAAGTTAAGTTTTAATAATAGAGCACGTGTAAAAAAGACGTTTAGTAGTCATGTGACTAAATGTAATTAAATTTTATTGATTACGTCGATACACAAGCTGCAAGGTCTAGCTTATAACTGCCCATTAGCGCGACCTCCCACAGTAATGTTTCCCCCTTATTGCCCTTGAAAATAATATTCATAGTCATCTAGTCCCTTTCACAGGATTAATGGAGCACAGCTATCTAAAGTCATTTTCCAGACTGTGAAGTCAACAGACGTGTGCAATGACAACACTTAGTTGTGCTGGACTGAATTGTCCTGTCCTGGCATCTTGATGGATGTAGGCCAGTATAGACCTACAGCCTACAAGATACTGCAGTTGGACCTCAGTGCAGGTAGAGTAGGCATGATGAAGTGACATAATTATGCCTGCGGGTCCTGAGCTGTTGATGGTTGACTGGTAAAGGGCTCATGGCTCTGAGCTTTAACACAGTATTCAACTGAAGATGCAGATATAATTGACAGTGGTGGTTGCCTAAGGATTCTGGGCACAAGGCCATAAATTCAGGACCTATGCCCCATATACCTAATGCTAGAGATGCCCTCAACTGCTACTGTCACTGCTATTATAATATAATTAACAATGTGTTATTCAGAAATTTGTGGACATAGGCAGCACCCTATAAATGATTTTCGTTATTTAGGAACATCTTGGCTAATATTGCGTGGCATGTACCATCCTTCATCGTGAATATAAGCATTTGCAGATCCATTTCCAGTGCCATGTTGAAATGTTTTTGAAGCACTATCACTTTATAATTAGCTAAATTTAATCCTTGATACTTTTAACCCTTTTTGTTACTTATCAGAACTATTTAGACTTGGCACTAAAACTAGTGGTAACACACAAATGAAAGACTTCTTGCAGAACCTCAACATAATAACCTCTATAGATTCAAGCACATATGAGCAATCTTTCTCTCTTCTTAAAGAACGTATTGTACTATCCATATATTTTTCTCTTTATACACTATAACCAAGCTCCTACAGTCAGTCAAAATCCTGACTACTTTAATAAGCTGCACTTCTGAAAATATAACTGTCTTTCAGATACCTTGAACAATGCTTTATATTTTTGTAGTGTCCCTTTTATCTGAGGAGATAGGAAATTCAGCTACAGTACATGAATATTCTCACTGTGTGATGGAAATCATAACAATCATATATATGGAAATGCATTACTTCTAACATGTTGAGACAAAGACAAATATTCAGTTTATTAAAGTACAAGGAAAACATACATTCTCAGAATTCTATATTGTCATACTATTGTAAATAAATATCTCAGGTTTACTTAAATAACTTTCTTCTGGTGTAAAATATGGAACTGTGTATATCAGGAAAATCATATTTTATGCCAGATGAACAGGAAACGATAGCTGCTATTATAAAAACATTTACTTTATTTCAAGAAGTTTCTTGTTTGCTTTGCTTTGTCATCAAACAGTAACAGAATTTATAACTGGCAAAGCATGCCAAACTTTATTTATTACATTACAGTATTCAAGATACAAAAATTTGGACCCTAACTTTAATGTTCAGGTAATTTTAATAGGCTGATTTAGTGTGCTAATTATTAGTGTTGAGCGTGAATATTAGAATTGGGAATTGTAATCGCGAATATCGCTGCTTCGAGAATTCGTGAATATTTAGAATATAGTGCTATATATTTATATTTGCGAATAGTGTTGAATATTCTAATCGCAAATTTATCGCAAATATATTTTCGCAATCAAGTAAACAATGACTTCAGATAACGAATTCTCGAATTAGCTAATTTATGGCGAATATTCAGCCCAAAATTCGCGAAATATTGTGAATTAGAATATTGCCTATGCCGCTGATCACTACTAATTATGCCGTATAATAAAAGATAACACATTAGCTGAGTAGCTAGCTGGGTAACACTTAGAAGGCTGAGTAGAGGAAAGAGTGCCAGGGAGACTTACCCTGATCTTACATACTTCATCAAGTTTGCAAATTTGGCAGATGAGGAGGATGTCAGTCCATTGATGGCATGCTGCAACAAAACACTTCCTCTTCCAATAAGGGGATTGTAGGCTCCAGAAAGCAGGAGACTAGAACAATTATTAGTGGTACAGATAGGGTGATCTGTAACAAAGATCAAGATCACCAAATGGTCTGTTGTACTCCTGGCACTCAAGGTCAACATGTCATGGATTGGGTTGATAGGTTACTGGGAGGGGCTGGTGGGGACCCAGCAGTCATGTTCCACATTCAGGTAGGTGGAGAGTCCTTAAAATGATTTCAGGGACTTCGCAAGCTCAGGGCAAGGACATCAAATGTAATATTTTCTGAAATACTACCTATTACAAAAATAAGTGGCTCCAGAAATGGTGTATAGAGTTGAGCGAACACCTGGATGTTCGGGTTCGAGAAGTTCGGCCGAACTTCCCGGAAATGTTCGGGTTCGGGATCCGAACCCGACCCGAACTTCGTCCCGAACCCGAACCCCATTGAAGTCAATGGGGACCTGAACTTTTCGGCACTAAAAAGGCTGTAAAACAGCCCAGGAAAGAGCTAGAGGGCTGCAAAGGCAGCAACATGTAAGTAAATCCCCTGCAAACAAATGTGGATAGGGAAATAAATTTAAAAAAATAAATAAAAATTAACCAATATCAATTGGAGAGAGGTCCCATAGCAGAGAATCTGGCTTCACGTCAGCAGAGAATCAGTCTTCATGCCATAGCAGAGAATCTCGCTTCACGTTACCCACCACTGTAACAGTCCATTGTCATATATTTAGGCCCCGGCACCCAGGCAGAGGAGAGAGGTCCCGTAACAGAGAATCTGGCTTCATGTCAGCAGAGAATCAGTCTGCATGTCATAGCAGAGAATCAGGCTTCACGTCACCTACCACTGTAACAGTCCATTGTCATATATTTAGGCCCAGGCACCCAGGCAGAAGAGAGAGGTCCGGTAACAGAGAATCTGGCTTCATGTCAGCAGAGAATCAGTCTGCATGTCATAGCAGAGAATCATGCTTTACTTCACCCAACACTGGAACAGTCCATTGTCAGATATTTAGGCCCAGGCACCCAGGCAGAGGAGAGAGGTCCCGTAACAGAGAATATGGCTTCATGTCAGCAGAGAATCAGTCTACATGTCATAGCAAAGAATCATGCTTTACTTCACCCACCACTGGAAAAGGCCACTATCAGATATTTTTAGGCCCGGCACCCAAACAGAGGAGAGAGGTCCCATAACAGAGATTCAGGCTTCATGTCAGCAGAGAATCAGTCTGCATGTCATAGCAGAGAATCAGGCTTTACGTCACCCAACACTGGAACAGTCCATTGTCAGATATTTAGGCCCAGGCACCCAGGCAGAGGAGAGAGGTCCCGTAACAGAGAATCTGGCTTCATATCAGAAGAGAATCAGTCTTCATGTCATAGCAGAGAATCAGGCTTCACGTCACCCACCACTGGAACAGGCCACTGTCAGATATTTTTAGGCCCTGGCACCCAGACAGAGGAGAGAGGTCCCATAACAGAGATTCAGGCTTCATGTCAGCAGAGAATCAGTCTTCATGTCATAGCAGAGAATCAGGCTTCACGTCACCCACCACTGGAACAGTCCATTGTCACATATTTAGGCCCAGGCACCCAGGCAGAGGAGAGAGGTCCCATAACAGAGATTCAGGCTTCATGTCAGCAGAGAATCAGTCTTCATGTCATAGCAGAGAATCAGGCTTCACGTCACCCACCACTGGAACAGTCCATTGTCACATATTTAGGCCCAGGCACCCAGGCAGAGGAGAGAGGTTCCATAACAGAGATTCAGGCTTCATGTCAGCAGAGAATCAGTCTTCATGTCATAGCAGAGAATCAGGCTTCACGTCACCCACTACTGGAACAGTCCATTGTCACATATTTAGGCCAAGGCACCCAGGCAGAGGAGAGAGGTCCCATAACAGAGATTCAGGCTTCATGTCAGCAGAGAATCAGTCTTCATGTCATAGCAGAGAATCAGGCTTCACGTCACCCACCACTGGAACAGGCCACTGTCAGATATTTTTAGGCCCCGGCACCCAGACAGAGGAGAGAGGTCCCATAACAGAGATTCAGGCTTCATGTCAGCAGAGAATCAGTCTTCATGTCATAGCAGAGAATCAGGCTTCACGTCACCCACCACTAAAACAGGCCACTGTCAGATATTTTTAGGCCCCGGCACCCAGACAGAGAAGAGAGGTCCCATAACAGAGATTCAGGCTTCATGTCAGCAGAGAATCAGTCTTCATATCATAGCAGAGAATCAGGCTTCATGTCACCCACCACTAGAACAGGCCACTGTCAGATATTTTTAGGCCCCGGCACCCAGACAGAGGAGAGGTTCATTCAACTTTGGGTTGCCCCGCAATGTAATGGTAAAATAAAATAAAAAATAGGATTGAATGAGGAAGTGCCCTGGAGTACAATAATATATTGTTAAGGGGAGGTAGTTAATGTCTAATCTGCACAAGGGATGGACAGGTCCTGTGGGATCCATGCCTGGTTCATTTTTATGAACGTCAGCTTGTCCACATTGGCTGTAGACATGCAGCTGCGTTTGTCTGTAATGACGCCCCCTGCTGTGCTGAATACACGTTCAGACAAAACGCTGGCCACCGGGCAGGCCAGCACCTCCAAGGCATAAAAGGCTAGCTCTGGCCACGTGGACAATTTGGAGACCCAGAAATTGAAGGGGGCCGAACCATCAGTCAGTACGTGGAGGGGTGTGCACAGGTACTGTTCCACCATGATATTGAAATGTTGCCTCCTGCTAACACGTTCCGTATCAGGTGGTGGTGCAGTTAGCTGTTGCGTGGTGACAAAACTTTTCCACATCTCTGCCATGCTAACCCTGCCCTCAGAGGAGCTGGCCGTGACACAGCTGCGTTGGCGACCTCTTGCTCCTCCTCTGCCTTCGCCTTGGGCTTCCACTTGTTCCCCTGTGACATTTGGGAATGCTCTCAGTAGCGCGTCTACCAACGTGCGCTTGTACTCGCACATCTTACTATCACGCTCCAGTGCATGAAGTAAGGTGGGCACATTGTCTTTGTACCGTGGATCCAGCAGGGTGGCAACCCAGTAGTCCGCACACGTTAAAATGTGGGCAACTCTGCTGTCGTTGCGCAGGCACTGCAGCATGTAGTCGCTCATCTGTGCCAGGCTGCCCAGAGGTAAGGACAAGCTGTCCTCTGTGTGAGGCGTATCGTCATCGTCCTGCGTTTCCCCCCAGCCACGCACCATTGATGGGCCCGAGCTGTGTTGGGTGCCAGCCCGCTGTGAACCTGCTTCATCCTCATCCTCCTCCACCTCCTCCTCATCCTCGTCCTCCTCGTCCTCCAGTAGTGGGCCCTGTCTGGCCACATTTGTACCTGGCCTCTGCTGTTGCAAAAAAACTCCCTCTGAGTCACTTCGAAGAGCCTGGCATGAAAGTGCTAAAAATGACCCATCTTCCTCCTCCTCCTCCTGGGCCACCTCCTCTTCCATCATCGCCCTAAGTGTTTTCTCAAGGAGACATAGAAGTGGTATTGTAATGCTGATAATGGCGTCATCGCCACTGGCCATGTAGGTGGAGTGCTCGAAACAGCGCAACAGGGCACACAGGTCTCGCATGGAGGCCCAGTCATTGGTGGGGAAGTGGGGCTGATCCGGCGGTGAGCGGGAAGGCCGAAGTTCCGCTGTAGCGCAGACAGGCGAGCAGCAGCAGGATGTGAACGCCGGAAGCGCAAACAGACGGCCCACACTTTATGCAGCAGCTCTGACATGTGGGGGTAGTTGTGAATGAACTTCTGCACCACCAAATTCAGCACATGCGCCAGGCAAGGGATGTGCGTCAAACCGGCTAGTCCCAGAGCTGCAACGAGATTTCGCCCATTATCGCACACCACCAGGCCAGGCTTGAGGCTCCCCAGCAGCAACCACTTGTCGGTCTGTTGTTCTATACCCCGCCACAACTCCTGTGCGGTGTGGGGCCTGTCCCCCAAACATGTGAGTTTCAGAACGGCCTGCTGACGTTTACCCCGGGCTGTGCTGAAGTTGGTGGTGAAGGTGTGTGGCTGACTGGATGAGCAGGTGGAAGAAGAGGAGGAGGAAGCTGAGTAGGAGGAGGAGGAGACAGGAGGCAAAGAATGTTGCCCTGCGATCCTTGGCGGTGGAAGGACGTGCGCCAAACAGCTCTCCGCCTGGGGCCCAGCCGCCACTACATTTACCCAGTGTGCAGTTAGGGAGATATAGCGTCCCTGGCCGTGCTTACTGGTCCACGTATCTGTGGTTAGGTGGACCTTGCCACAGATGGCGTTGCACAGTGCACACTTGATTTTATCGGATACTTGGTTGTGCAGGGAAGGCACGGCTCTCTTGGAGAAGTAGTGGCGGCTGGGAACAACATACTGTGGGACAGCAAGCGACATGAGCTGTTTGAAGCTGTCTGTGTCCACCAGCCTAAATGACAGCCAGTAGTTTAGAAATACTGGCATTCAGGGCCAGGGATCGAGGGTGGCTAGGTGGGAATTTACGCTTTCTCTCAAATGTTTGTGAGATGGAGAGCTGAACGCTGCCGTGTGACATGGTTGAGATGCTTGGTGACGGAGGTGGTGTTGTTGGTGGTACATCCCATGTTTGCTGGGCGGCAGGTGCCAATGTTCCTCCAGAGGCGGAGGAAGAGGCCGAGGCGGCGGCAGCAGCAGAGGAGGCCGAGGCGGCAGCAGCAGAAGAGGTATCAGGGGGAGCCTGAGTGACTTCCTTGTTTTTAAGGTGTTTACTCCATTGCAGTTCATGCTTTGCATGCAGGTGCCTGGTCGTGCAGGTTGTGCTAAGGTTCAGAACGTTAATGCCTCGCTTCAGGCTCAGATGGCACAGCGTGCAAACCACTCGGGTCTTGTCGTCAGCACATTGTTTGAAGAAGTGCCATGCCAGGGAACTCCTTGAAGCTGCCTTTGGGGTGCTCAATCCCAGATGGCGGCGGTCAGTAGCAGGCGGAGTCTCTTGGCGGTGGGTGTTCTGCTTTTGCCCACTGCTCCCTCTTTGTCTTTTGCTACGCTGTTGGCTCGGTCTCACCACTGCCTCTTCCTCCGAACTGTGAAAGTCAGTGGCACGAGCTTCATTCCATGTGGGGTCTAGGACCTCATCGTCCCCTGAATCGTCTTCCACCCAGTCTTGATCCCTGACCTCCTGTTCAGTCTGCACACTGCAGAAAGACGCAGCAGTTGGCACCTGTGTTTCGTCATCATCAGTGACGTGCTGAGGTGGTATTCCCATGTCCTCATCATCAGGAAACATAAATGGTTGTGCGTTAGTGCATTGTATCTCTTCCACCCCTGGGGAAGGGCTAGGTGGATGCCCTTGGGAAACCCTGCCAGCAGAGTCTTCAAACAGCATAAGAGACTGCTGCATAACTTGAGGATCAGACAGTTTCCCTGATATGCATGGGGGTGATGTGACAGACTGATGGGCTTGGTTTTCATGCGCCATCTGTGCGCTTTCTGCAGAAGACTGGGTGGAAGATAATGTGAACGTGCTGGATGCACTGTCGGCCACCCAATTGACTAATGCCTGTACCTGCTCAGGCCTTACCATCCTTAGAACGGCATTGGGCCCCACCAAATATGGCAGGAAATTCTGGCGGCTACTGGGACCTGAGGTAGTTGGTACACTAAAACATGTGGCTGTGGCAGAACGGCCACGTCCTCTCCCAGCACCAGAGGGTCCACTAACACCACCACGACCATGTCCGCGTCCGCGTCCCTTACTAGATGTTTTCCTCATTGTTACCGTTCACCACAATAAGAAAAATATTATTCGGGCCAATGTATTGAATTCAAATTCAGCCCTTTTTTTACAGACACCTAACACTATCTGGCTATCTATTTAGGTACTGTATTACACTAATACAGGCACACCAGTAATGACAGATTTAGCTATATACAAATTTGAGTCCTATTATTTAGGCGCTGGGTGACAGGTATACGTTTACGGACAGAATTAGACTTGGATCTGCACTGTAGCGTGTGTGTGAAGTTCTTGAGAATTACCCTATCAGCACCTTGAATCTAATATACCCTTTTAGGGATAGATTTAAAGTAGGCCTGATACAGCAGAAACCACTAATTTTGAGAATTGCAAAATTGGGAATTGTTTTTCAACCTAGAACAAAAACTGTGCTTTGACGAACACTAAATAACTTGACCAGCTAAAACAGAAATGACAGATTTGGATGAATATAAATGTGAGGCCTATTTTTTAGGCGCTGGGTGACAGGTATACGTTTAATCACAGAATTAGACTTGGATCTGCACTGTAGCGTGTGTGTGAAGTTCTTGAGAATTACCCTATCAGCACCTTGAATCTAATATACCCTTTTAGAGATAGATTTAAAGTAGGCCTGATACAGCAGAAACCACTAATTTTGAGAATTGCAAAATTGGGAATTGTATTTCAACCCAGAACAAAAACTGTGCTTTGACGGACACTAAAAATAACTTGACCAGCTAAAACAGTAATGACAGATTTGGATGAATATAAATGTAAGGCCTATTTTTTAGGCGCTGGGTGACAGGTATACGTTTAATCACAGAATTAGACTTGGATCTGCACTGTAGCGTGTGTGTGAAGTTCTTGAGAATTACCCTATCAGCACCTTGAATCTAATATACCCTTTTAGGGATAGATTTAAAGTAGGCCTGATACAGCAGAATCCACTAATTTTGAGAATTGCAAAATTGGGAATTGTTTTTCAACCCAGAACAAAAACTGTGCTTTGACGGACACTAAAAATGACTTCACCAGCTAAAACAGTAATGACAGATTTGGATGAATATAAATGTGAGGCCTATTTTTTAGGCGCTGGGTGACAGGCTCAACTTGCCCCTGATGTAGTATATGGCCAAAAAATAACCACACTATTGATGGTTAAATGCACTTGATGAAAGCTTGACCCTGATGTAGGATATAGCAAAAAATAACCACACTATTGATGGTTAAATGTACTTGGTGGCAGCTTGTGCTGGCGCACAAGCAAGCCACAAAATGGCCGCCGATCACCCCAGAAAAAAGTGACTGAAAAACGCTCTGGACAGCCTAAAAACACTGAGCAATTGAATAGCAGCAGTTCGATGATCCACAGCTGTAGATCGATCACTGAATGAAGTCTTTTGGAGGAGTTAATCACTGCCTAATCTCGCCCTAACGTCGCAGCTACAACCTCTCCCTACACTTGTATCAGCAGAGTGACGTGCAGCGCTACGTGACCCAAGCTTATATAGAGGCTGGGTCAAATGCTGCACTGGCCAATCACAGCCATGCCAATAGTAGGCATGACTGTGATGGCCTCTTGGGGCAAGTAGTATGATGCTTGTTGATTGGCTGCTTTGCAGCCTTTCAAAAAGCGCCAAGAAAGCGCCGAACACCAAACTCGAACCCGGACTTTTATGAAAATGTTCGGGTTCGGGTCCGTGTCACGGACACCCCAAAGTTCGGTACAAACCCGAACTATACAGTTCGGGTTCGCTCATCCCTACTGGTGTAGAAAGAAAGGGTTTGGATTCCTGGAGAACTGGGCCGACTTCTCTGTTGTTACAGGCTCTACTATATCAATGGGCTGTTGTCACGGATGGTGTTGCAGAAAACAAGAAGTAACAAATAAAGATCCGACTGACTTGATCCCAAACTAAGGAACAAAAGGGTGAGCCCTATTAAAGCCCCTAGAGCTCTCCCTGACTGCTCAGCCCATCAATGATAGAAAGTTGCATGTCCACATACCTCGACTGAGTGACACCTGAAAACCCTATAATAGTGAGGGGACACGACCACCGGCTCCCTGCACTTAATACGGAGGGAGTCAGGGTCGCCTAGAATCAAGCCAACAGGAAAACACAAATAAAGGGATAGACTTATCTGAGAAACCAGCAGTAGCAACTTCTAGCAGTGAGCACAATCCAGGAAGTAGTATAAACCGCAAAGTGAGGCAGTATGGGAGGGGATATAAAGGGGAGGCAATCAATGCTAATAGATGACAGCTGATTCTCCGGAAGCTCCCAATCAAGCACAGCACGGACCTTCTCAGGGTCCATGCGTAAAACCAGAAGCGGAGAGAAGAAAACCCAGAAATTGAATTTCTGGAACCGCAAATACACATTTCTCCAGTTTAGCGTACAATTTATTCTCCCGCAGAATGAGCAAAACCTGACATAGGTGGTCCCTATGAGTCTTGAAATCAGGAGAAAAAATCTAAAAATGTCATCTAGATACACTAGTACAAATTTCCCCATTAAATGATAAAAAATGCTGTTAACAAAACTTTGGAAGACGGCTGGAGCATTCATCAAACCAAAAGGCATAACCAAATTCTCAAAATGGCCCTCAGGGGTATTGAAGGTCGTCTTCCATTCGTCCCCTTCTCTGACCCTAACCAGGTTGTATGCCCCTCTCAAATCCAACTTGGAAAAAACTTTAGCCCCAACAATCTGGTTAAAGAGGTCCGGGATCAGAGGAAGTGGATAAGGGTCACGAATTGTGATACTGTTCAGCTCCCTGAAATCCAGACAAGGTCTTAAAGAACCATCTTTTTTCTTAACCAAAAAAAACCCAGCGGCAACAGGTGACTTCGAGGGTCGTATGTGTCCCTTTCTCAGGCTCTCAGAGATATAAGTACGCATAGCGACCCTTTCAGGTTGGGAGAGATTGTATAAACGAGATTTAGGCAGCTTGGCGCCTGGGATGAGATTAATAGGGCAATCGTACTCCCGGTGAGGGGGCAGCTCCTGGACACCACTCTCAGAAAACCCATCCGAAAATTCAGAGAGAAAAGATGGTACAGTCTTAGTAGAAACCTCTGAAAGAGACGTCGAGAGGCAATTCTCTCTGCAAAAGTCACTCCAACCATTTATTTGCCTCGTTTGCTAATCAATGGTGGGGTTATGTTTAGTGAGCCAGGGTAGCCCCAACACTAGAGGAGTAGGTAATCCGCTTAGGACGAAACATGACACATCCTCAACATGAGCATCACCCACAATCAAACGGATATTGTGAACTATGCCCTTTAACGATTTTTGAGAAAGTGGAGCGGAATCAATAGCAAAAACAGGTATGTCCTTTCCCAAAGTGCATACCTGGAAACTATGTGTTATTGCAAATTGATTATCAATGAGATTGACAGCGGCTCCACTATCTACAAAAATCTCACAAACAATATTCTTGCTCTCTAGCGCCACCCTGGCAGGTAGGACAAAATGGGAACTTCAAGCAAACAGAAAACTCTGAGATCTGAATCCTCTATTGTTAGAGGCAAGCAAACCCAGCTGCATGGGCTCCTGCTCAGAGAGGATTGAGAGAGACTGAGGCTCCTGCGCACTGAATGAGACCACCCCACTGTCCTTGGACTGAGTATGACAGGAAGGAGTGATCTCTCCTCTCTCTCTAAGACGCCTGTCAATACGAACAGCCCGAAACATGGCAGACTCCAAGGAGGTAGTTCTCTCACGAAAGGCAAATGCATCTTTCAATCCCTCTGAAAGACCATGGCAAAATTGACTTCGGAGTGCAACATCATTCCAACCAGTATCAGCTGGCCATCTCTGAAATTCGTTTTTTTTATTTTATTTTTTTTACATTTTTTATTTTATTTTAACTTTCATAGTGATAAAACACGACAGAAGGTTACATGGTATAACGTAACATGGGAAAGGTACATAATCCTCAGTAGCATAGAAGTCAAGCATATATAGAGGAGACCAGCACATCAGTGACTAATAGGAAACAGACAAATACTTGATTAGGTTAGCTGACCATTTTCACTACATGTTGTACATGGAGAGAGCTATCCATCAGATTGGGGATCTGAGCCTGTGTATGAGTATGTCCAATCTAAAGAGGTTTGGATGTAATTTGATTCCTGATATCAAGGGCATATATGTAAGTATAGGCATGTCTAAGCTTAGAACGCCTGAAGTAAGTATAGGTTATGATGACAAAGCCCAGAGATAAAAGGTATGGGTGTCTAAGGGGGGAGGAGTGAATTGGTGCCACGAGAGAACCTAAAACTAGACCAGATTGACCAACGTTTCATGAAGGCTGGGTGTGTACGAGATTCCCAAGCAGAGAGCTCTTCAAAGCGATAGAGCTGGTCTACTTTGAGCTTCCATTGATCAATTGTTGGCAATGTGGTCTGAAGCCAATGTTTGGGTACGAGTAAGCGCGCTGCATACAAAAGTTGTTTGAAGAGGTAGCTAGGTGTGTGTTGATTTGCATCCTTGTAGTGGGACAACAATGCACCAAGAGGGGACATCTTTACAGATTCGTGACAAATTTGGTTGCTCAAACGAAAAATGTCTGACCACCATTTATTAATTACTGGACAATTCCACCAAATATGGAGGAAAGTTCCAGTCTCCTCGGAACACCTCCAGCACCTGTCAGAGGAAGATTCAGAAAAATGGGCAGATTTAGATGGAGTGATATACCATTGAGTCAATATTTTGTAACCATTTTCCTGAATGCGCACACATCGAGAAGCCTTATGGGGAGTATCAAATAAGTCAGGTAAGTCATTGAAGGGTATAGTTGTCCCAGTTTCTCTTTCCCAATTGTGTATGAAAAATGGTTTGGTGATAAGTGGAGGGCTCCTCAATTTGCTATAAATTTGTGAGATTAGTTTTCTCAAGGGTTTAGGGTTAATGATAAGGGCTTCAAGCCATCCTATTGGACGAAGGAATTCACCTTTAGTGTTATTTTTTATTAGAAAGGATCTAATGTGGAGGATTAGAGTAAGGTCACATGGGCAAGGATTGAGTAGGGTATGTATGGCTTCTGTTTCCAGGAGCTTCCCTGTGGGATTTAAGAGATTTCTAATTGGCAAGGAGAAGGATTTGATGCGTTTAGAAGAGGATTGCAGAAGTGTTGGAGAGGACGTACCTAGGATATCTGCTATCGTCAAAATAGGGGAAGGGAAGGGAACTGAACAATGAAAGGAGTTCAGCCATCTCCAGGCATCAAGAGTTGTTTTGAGAATTGGGAAGTTAGGCATTGGTATATGTGGGGGGGAGTGATGACCTAATAAGGCAGTCCGAAAAGGAGTGTCGAGTATGCTTTGTTCTAAACTTACCCAGGGTTTGTCAGTGGAGTTGCGGAGCCAATCAACCACTCTAGCTAAAAGTATGGCTTTTCCATATATTTCTGGGTCTGGAAGACCCATTCCGCCTAACTGACGTGGGTGTGCTAAGAGTTTGTATGAAAGTCTAGCCTTTTTGCCATTCCATATGAAGGATCTAAATTTCTGTTTCAGGGAAGTGTAGAAGGAGCAAGGTATGGGGATTGGTAGAACCTGTTGGAGATATGTTAAGCGTGGTAAAATTAATGAAGTGAGAAGATTCTTACGCCCAAACCATGATAGCATAGGCGCTCTAGCCTGTAAGTCGTCTATGGCTTTAAAAAGAGAGTTTTTAAGGGGGATGTAGTTAAGGGTGAAGAGGTCTGATATTTGAGGGCTAATTTTAACTCCTAGATAGGTGATGGTTGGGGAAGACCAGTTGAAGGGGGAATTTTTCATCAGTAAAGATTTGGTATGGGTAGATATTCCCGAAGTAAGGATCAGCGATTTGTTGGTATTTATCTTGAAGTTTGAAATGAAGCTATACTGTTGCAGGTGCTTTTGTATGAAAGGTAGAGAAGTGGTGGGATTTGTTGTCATGATCATAACATCATCAGCGAACGCCGCTATTTTGCGGTCCCTTCCTCCCAAATTAATGCCTTTAATATTGTGGTCTTTCCTAAATGTAGACAACAGGGGTTCCATAGCCAGCACGAATAGGAGGGGGGACAAAGGACAACCCTGACGGGTACCATTGTGTATGTGAAAAGGCAGTGATAAATTACCGTTAACCATTACCAGGGCAGTGGCCTGTGCATACATAGCAAAGATCGCTTGAACAAAGGGACCAGGCAGACCAAAGCCCAACAGAACTTGTCTCAGGTATGTCCAATTGATTCTATCGAACGCTTTTTCTGCATCGGTGCTAAGTAGAAGTAGAGGAGATGAAGTGTGTTTGGCATAGCACAATGCATTGATAACTCTCGTCGTGTTATCTTTGCCCTCTCTATTGCGGATAAAGCCTACCTGGTCCCCATGTATCAATGAAGGGAGGAAGTTTGCCAAACGGTTGGCCAACATTTTAGCTAAAAGTTTGAGATCTATATTTAGGAGGGATATAGGTCTGTAGTTTGCACAGAGTTTGGGGTCCTTCCCTTCTTTAGGGATCAATGCTATGTGTGCAGTCGTCATATCCCTAGAAAGGATATTACCTTGAATTGCAGCATTGCACACTTCAAGAAGGTGTGGGAGTAGCTGAGTCTTAAAAGTTTTATAATATGATGAAGGGAGGCCATCAGGGCCGGGACTTTTTCCAAGGGGCAGTTGAGAGAGGGCTACAGATAATTCTTTGTTTGAGAAGGGAGCTGCTAGCACGGTTCTCTGAGTATCGGTGAGCTTAGAGAGTGGGTTTGCTTCTAAAAAGGAGGAGATTGAAGATAGATGGTTTTCAGAGGAAGGAGGTGGAGGGATGTTGTAGAGTTCCTCATAGAAAGCTCTAAATTGGTTAGCTATTTGGTTCGAGGAGAAAATGGTTTCCCCATTTGAGGAGCTTAACTGATGTATATAATTGCTGTCTCTTATTGCCTTAATTCTATTCATCATGAACTTGGTAGTCTTATCGCCATGAGCATAAAATTTATGCTGCGAATTAAGATAATATTTAGCGGATTTAGCATCCAATAAGGTTTTCAGTTCAGCTCTAAGACTAGTGAGCTCCTGACGTTGAGAGTCAGCTAGGGAGCGCTTGTGTAGGGTCTCGAGTTTTCTAATTTTAATGTTCCCTTAGTTTCTTAATATATGAACCAATGCTAATAAAGTGTCCCCTTATGAAGGGTTTATGTGCATCCCAAATAGTTTGGTGGGATAAAGAGGGGTTAGTATTCAATTTGAAGTATTCCTCTAGTAGGGAAGATATTTTTGTAATGACTTTGGGATCTCCTATAATGGATTCGTTTAGACGCCAATTGAAGCATGAGGTGTTACGTGTAGGGGACGAGACTGTAAGGAATACTGGTGCATGGTCGGATATGTGGATAGAACAGATCTTTGCCGCTGAACAGTGCTGGAGGTGTTCCTTGGACACAAATAAGTAGTCGATTCGGTGGTATGTGTTATGTACGTGTGAAAAAAAGGTGTAGTCTACATCACTGGGATGCAGAGTACGCCAAGAGTCGACTAGATGTAGGTTCCATAAAACATCTCTCACCCGTCTCAGCGAGTTCAGTGAGTGAGTTGATTTATGGGAGGATATGTCTAATAGAGGGTCAAGCGCAATGTTGAAATCACCTCCCAGCACTACAATACCATCTTTAAAGGACTCAATGATTTTATAGATGTTGGAAAACCAAGATGTTTGTTTAGTGTTGGGAGCATACAGATTAACAAATGTGTGGATCTGAGGGCCAATACTCCCTTTCACTAAAAGGTATCTCCCATCAGGATCTTGAATGTGTTCTGAGTATTTGAATGGGATTTTTCTTTTAAAACCGATACTCACACCCCCGGATGCTGACGAACCACCACCACAATGGAACCACACAGGATAATGTGAAAATTCCAAATTGGGGTAATGGTCGAACCTGAAGTGTGTCTCCTGGAGAAGCAACACATCCGACCCCTCTTTGCGTAGCATCGCAAAAATCTGGCTTCACTTAGAAGGAGAGTTAAATCCCCTCACATTATAAGTGGCAATTTGTAGATCAGCCATAGTTGTATAATGAGAGGGGGTCGAGGCATAAAAATGTGTCAGTCCCCCAGGGGAGAGCACTTACCGGTAGGGTGCCAGTCAACAGGTCAGAAGAAAAGGTTCCTAAGTTGATGCAGAGTCCTCTACTGTGGTGTAACAATAGTATCATGTACCTTAGATAAAACAGGGGAAAAAAGGAAATAGAGGAAAACATTAAAACAGAAAAAGAACATTTCGAGCATAGGGTCACCCCTAAGCTACTCATCGTAAGGGGGGTGAGGTCTACAGACCAGGTTTTGTGCCGTCTAGCACATTAAGTGGCAGCCCACATGGGATAGACATTTTCTGCAAAAATAGAGAAGATGAGCAATTATGAAAAAGGCTAACTAACTAATGGCGGTGGTTTGGTAGGGCGAACTTTGTAAATTGGATAAAATTGACAAATCTAATAGATATGATGAGTGGGGTCACAGGACCAATACTTAAATACTAATAAGTGACCAAGGTCACCAGTAAGGGAAGGGCAGGAAGCATTAATGATACCAACAAACAATAGGAAATTTTAAATGGTTAAGACTTCTTTGGATTTCGCTGAGACAAGTCCACACTGTGAGATGTCCGTTGTCGTCTATTCTGGAATATATTGGAAAGGATTCTGGGATAACATTCCGGTAGTAACAAACGAAAAAACAGAATGAACCTAGGTGAGTTCACCGGTCTTGGGTAAGTCTCTTTGGGGTTAGTTGTCTTCCTCTTTTCCCTGTTCTCTGGGCTTTCGGAGTATGCATCACGGTGAAAGGTGTGACTGTTGGAATTTCTGGAAGTGCAGCAATATCTTGAAATAAGTCCCAGTTTTCAATCTGGAAGGGAGGTATTTGTAGTGCCTCGTACATTGCATCCAAATCTGAGTGTGATGAGATATTAAAGCGGTGACCTTCCTGAGTAAAAGATAGCCCAAAAGGAAAGTTCCATTTATATTGGATCCTGTTAGTACGCAGCCATTCTGTCAAGGGCTTCATGATCCGGGGCTTTCTGAGCGTGGAGGGAGCTAAATCTTGATATATGGATATTTGTGCCCCTTCAAATATAATATCAGGGCGATTTCTAGCCGCTTCTTGCACCGCAGCCTTAACCTGGAAATTAAGAAATTTACAGATTATGTCCCTAGGGGGATCTTCTGTTTTAGGCTTGGGGCGTAGCGCCCTATGGGCTCTCTCCAATGTAATTTCTGGAGTGAAGTTTGGGCCCAAGAGTGATATGCAAAGATGTTTGACCGCATTAGGGATATCTTCTGGGGCAACCGTTTCAGGGATCCCTCGTATCCGGAGGTTGTTGCGGCGCCCTCTGTTCTCCTGGTCCTCCAGGGCATTATGCAGATCGTTAAGGTAAGCGCTGCACTTCTGGAATGAAGTGGATGTGGCTTTCTGGTGGTCCAGGATCATAGCTTGGTGAGTCTCAAGGGCCTCAACTCTGTCCCCCACTTGCCTCATGTCCTGACGCATGGCTGCTATCTCACTGAGGATCGGCTCCATGGCTTTACACAGGGTCTGTTTTAGATAGTGTCGGGTTATAGGGAGAGTCCCTTTACCTTGCGGTTCATCGGCTTCACTATCTTCATCGGATCTCTCCTGTGCGCTGGCTTTGTGAGGCTGTGCAGGCTGAGTCGGCGCCATCTTAGGTTCCCGCGCCACGAACGAGGATGCCGCTTTCTTTATGATCTTGTCCATTTCACCGCTCGCTGGTAAGTTCTTCTGTTGGGCCTGGTGTTCGCTGAACTTAGGGTTCCCAATTTTTACCATGGTGAGGCTTATAGCTGCTGATAGCTAGTGATATAGATGGCAGTAGTGCAGGAGCTCAGTAACGTGCGGCCATCTCAGACCGGCGCAAGCTCCGCCCCCCGCCATCTCTGAAATTCTGAACAGTATATCTCTGCGGACTGTTTACCCTGGCATAAAAGACACAGTTTAGATTCAGCCAGAGCAATACGATCCGGATCATCATATATCTGACCCAGGGCTACAAAAAAATTATCCACTGAACGGAGGGGCCGTGCCCCCACCGGCAGCGAAAAGGCCCAGGACTGAGCGTTATCCCTGAGCAGCAAGATGATCATCCCCACCCTCCGCTCCTCATCACCAGAGGAATGGGAAAGTAGGCGAAAATGGAGTTTGCAAGCCTCTCTAAAACGAACAAAATTCTCACTACCCCCGGAGAACGTATCTGTAAGCGAAATTTTAGGGAGGGAGTCAGGGTCACCTAGAATCAAGCCAACAGAAAAACACAAATAAAGGGATAGACTTATCTGAGGAACCAGCAGTAGCAACTTCTAGCAGTGAGCACAATCCAAAAAGTAGTATAAACCGCAAAGTGAGGCAATATGGGAGGGGATATAAAGGGGGGGCAATCACTGCTAATAGATGACAGCTGGGAGAGGGAGAAGAGATGTCAAAACGAAACCAAAACAAAAGAACATCATGCAGGAGGTACTGAAGAACGTCTATCAGAACTTCTCAGAGATCTGGCGGTGACAGCTGTATAGTAACATACATAGTACATAAGGCCGAAAAAAGACATTTGTCCATCCAGTTCGGCCTGTCATCCTGCAAGTTGATCCAGAGGAAGGCAAAAAAAACCCTGTGAGGTAGAAGCCAATTTTCCTCACTTTAGGGGAATAAAAAATTCCTTCCCTAGTAGCTATATCCTGTAATATTATTACACTCCAGAAATACATCCAGGCCGCTCTTGAATTCCTTTATTGTACTCACCATCACCACCTCCTCAGGCAGAGAGTTCCATAGTCTCACTGCTCTTACCGTAAAGAATCCTTTTCTATGTTTGTGTACAAACCTTCTTTCCTCCAAACGCAGAGGATGTCCCCTCGTCACAGTCACAGTCCTGGGGATAAATAGATGATGGGATAGATCTCTGTACTGACCCCTGATATATTTATACATAGTAATTAGATATCCCCTCAGTTGTTTTTTTTCTAACGTGAATAACCCTAATTTTGATAATCTTTCAGGGTACTGTAGTTGCCCCATTCCAGTTATTACTTTAGTTGCCCTCCTCTGGACCCTCTCCAGCTCTGCTATGTCTGCCTTGTTCACTGGAGCCCAGAACTGTACACAGTACTCCATGTGTGGTCTGACTAATGATTTGTAAAGTAGTAGGAATATGTTCTCATCTCGGGCATCTATGCCCCTTTTGATGCAACCCATTATCTTATTGGCCTTGGCAGCAGCTGCCTGACACTGTTTTTTGCAGCTTAGTTTGCTGTTTATTAAAATTCCTAGATCTTTTTCCATGTCAGTGTTACCGAGTGTTTTACCATTTAGTATGTACGGGTGACTTGCATTATTCCTTCCCATGTGCATAACTTTACATTTGTCAGTGTTAAACCTCATCTGCCACTTATCTGCCCAAGCCTGCAATCTAGTAGTATACTGTCCTTTTCAGTGTTAATTACTTTACACAGTTTAGTGTCATCTGCAAAAATTGATATTTTACTATGCAAGCCTTCTACAAGATCATTAATAAATATATTGAAGAGAATAGGGCCCAATACTGACCCCTGAGGTACTCCACTAGTGACAGTGACCCAATCTGAGTGTGTACCGTTAATAACCACCCTCTGTTTTCTATCATTGAGCCAGTTACTTACCCACTTACAGACGTTTTTTCCCAGTCCGAGCATTCTCATTTTATATACTAACCTTTTATGTGGTACAGTGTCAAATGCTTTGGAGAAGTCCAGATACACGACATCCATTGAGTCGCCGCTGTCAAGTCTAGAAATTACCTCCTCATAGAAACGGATTAAATTAGTTTGACATGACCGATCCCTCACGAAGCCATGCTGATATGGTGTTATTTGCTTATTTCCATTAAGATGCTCTAACATAACATCTCTCAGACTGTGATTTTGGTGGTAGTGGACCACTTTAGCAAGATGGCTCACTTTGTACCATTATCAGGTTTGCCCAATGCGAAAACCCTTGCTCAGGTCTTTATTGATAACATTGTGAAACTACATGGTGTTCCCTCTGATGTGGTGTCTGATAGGGGGACGCAATTTGATTCCAGGTTTTGGAGGGTGTTTTGCTTTCGCCTGGGTATTCAGTTATCTTTCTCTTAGGCCTTTCATCCTCAGTCGAATGGTCAAATAGAGCGCACTAACCAAAGCCTGGAGACATATTTGAGATGTTTTTTTTTCGCTGAGAATCAGGATGAGTGGTCATCCTTCTTGTCTTTAGCAGAGTTTGCCTTGAATAACCGCAGGCAGGAGTCAACCATTTCTTGGCGCATATGGTCTTCACCCTCAGTTTGGAACTTTTTCTGGGACCATATCTTCTGGGATACCAGAGGAGGAGAGGTTCTCTTCCTCCTTGTCAAGTATCTGGCGGAAGATTCAAGTCAATTTGAAAAGGATGTCTGACAGGAGGTGTATGGTCCGGACCTGTGTGTGGGTGATTTGGTGTGGTTGTCCACTAAGAATATTAAGCTGAATGTACCTTCTTGGAAATTGGGTCCAAGATTTATTAGTCCATATAAAATTGCGGCCATTGTCAATCCGGTGGCGTTTAGTCTGGAACTTCCGCAGGCCTGGAAGATCCATGATGTATTTCACAGGTCATTGTTGAAAAAGAATGTAGAACATGCGGAACCATCTCCTTTGCCTCCTCCTCCTGTTTTGGTTGATGGTAATCTGGAATTTCAGATCTCTAGGATTCTCGACTCTAGTGATCTTCGGGGTTCCCTTCAGTACCTGGTGCATTGGAAGGGATATGATCCTGAGGAAAGAATGTGGGTTCCGGATGTTAACGCTAGCCGCCTTGTGAACGCCTTTCACAGGGCACACCGGTATAGAGTTGGGCCTGGGTGTCCGGAGGTCACCCGTAGAAGGGAGGGTACTGTCACACCCTGCCCTGTGGGTGGTTTGAGGAGATCTTTCAGAATTGCTGCACGTGACTCGATCTGATAGTTTGTTTGTTGTGGGCTTGAGCACAGTTCAACCTTCTCCCGGGTGGTGTTCTTTTGGTGATTAGTGAAGCTATTTGTACCTCCCTTTTTCCCTATAGCCTTTGTAGGTTATACGTAGTTCTACCTTGTGTGAGCTTTGGATGCTTGGTAGATCGTCTGCTCCTTCTCGTATCAGATAAGTCTTTTCCCTTCTCTTTTCCCTTTTGGTTTCTGTTTGGTCTAGGCCTCTAGTGGGTACGCTAGCACCTTCGGTGGTAGAAGGCGCTGGGTGTCTCTTACCCTTTTTCCCTATTGCTGAGGGTCTGTTTAGTGTGTTATAGTCTTAGGCACGGGGACATGTGTATATCTACCATTGAGGTATGCACATGGGCTTAGCAGCCTAGGGAAAGTGTGTCAGGGATTGCTAGGAGGTGACCTTGTTTTTCCCTAGCTTGTGGGTCCTAGTTTGTTGTTTAGTTTGTCTTTCAGTTTGCTGTTCCCTTCCCTACCTATCGTGACACCCACTGTTTCCATTTGTAAGTAATGTGGAAGTCCTACCCAGCACCATTTTAATATTTACCACAGAGCTTTCTCACCTGCTTGCTGCAAATGTTTGATTTGGACTACAAAATGAACCAAAAAAACCAGAACAATGCATAGAAACAGGATTAATTTTTTTTTCTCAAACATCAGAAGCGGTCTATGAAGAGATGAGTGAAGTTTTAAAAAATTTGATTCGCCAGCTTCGCCGAACTTTGTCAAGAAATTTGATTCGTTACCTAGTCACTAATCACTTTTCATTGAATGGAGTGGGCTGAATGACAGGGAATGGTGATTGCCCCCTGTCATTTAACCCTTCAGATAAAGTACATTTTTTTAAAGCCAAATTTAACCCCCTGAACGCCTGAATGTGAGTCTCAATCAGCATTAAACGTGGCATCTAAGACTCTTCCACTTTATCATGGAAAGGCCATCCGCTCCTGTGGATAAGGTGAGTATATATTTTTTTTTTTCAGCCACCATTTTAGGAAAAATCGATTTGTTAACATGAAGTGTGAGGAAATTCGGCTTTGCGGCGAATCTAATTTTTCCTAAACTTCGGATCAAATTCAGTTTCAGAATCTTCAATTCGCTTAACACTTCGCTTTGAGGCAAAATCCTGAAATTTATGGCTAAATGCCCATGTAAATCTGTATGTCAATACATTCATTTACTTCACATTTACCGTTGGTTTTAGAACTTTATTAATGAACCCAAAGATACTGTCATTTCTTTCAGATGTCTCCAATTTTACAATGTTAACATACAAATAGAAAGGGTAAATGTATCAGACATAGTTCACGATTTTAAAGTAGAAAATTGGCAGAGTTGTGTCAAGAGCCTGTTATCTATCATCCATTCTCAGCCTATTGTAGTTCGATCACAATTAATTAAATAGAATGAAATATGTTTTATTAGACTTTGGGAGGATAATCTTCTTAGCAAGATGATGAAGAAAGCAATATTCTTAGACTGTAATAGTAAGTTTCACTTTGTAATTGATTTCTTATCACAAGTAGAATGTGAAAGTATATAAAAAAAGTTTAAGCAAAATGTAATTCAACTTCACTATAGCTTGAGCGCTATATATTCTAATTAAAAATCAAACCACAGCTAATTTCTATTCTATGTATACCGTAGCACTGAATGAAAAATAAAGATCAGAATAGATTCTATTCATTTCTTATACTTTTCTCAGAAAAGTTCTATGATAATGTTTTTGAGCACAATCATGTGTTTTAAATAGAAAAGAAATGACAATATAATATTTTTTAGATATTGTTCTATATTCTATATCTACTGTAAATAAGCATAGGATTGCTGGATGAGTGTTATTTGATCTAGTATACTGTTACTATAATGTGCAGATATATATCAAGGTCTGGTTGGCACTCAATCAATTGGACTCATGTGGATACAAGCAGTTTATTAACACTAGGATAAAATCCCCACAATAATTAAAATAAAAAAATAAAACTCCAATCTATAAAAATGGCAAAAATTGCATACAATAATTTTTAAACAAAATCAAATAAATATATCCAATGACACTCTCTAGCTCTATCCAAATAGCTGATCACATTCTCTGGCATCCAGTTTGAATTTTAATTGTCAAATATGCATTTTTCTTTACTCAACTGCAGGTTTATATTCACACTTGACTGAAAAGAAACTAGATGCCAGCAGTATGGGGTCCTCTCTTACAAAAAATTGATCAACATCATAGCCGCTGAGTATATATAATCCAAAGATCAAGCTAGGTACATACAGTTGCAAGACAAAGTATGTGAACCCTTTGCAATGATATGGATTTCTGCACAAATTGGTAATAAAATTATCTGATCTTCATCCTAGTCACAACAATAGACAATCACAGTCTGTTTTAACTAATAACACACAAATAATTAAATGTTACCATATTTTTATTGAACACACCATGCAAACATTCACAGTGCAGGTGGAAAAAGTGTCTGAACCCCTAGACTAATGACTAATCTCCAAAAGCTAATTGGAGTGAGGTATTAGCCAACTGGAGTCCAATCAATGAGATGAGATTGGAGGTGTTGGTTACAGCTGCCCTGCCCTATACACTTATCCGCCATACGCTTATATCTCTCACTCATCCTCTTCAGATTACCCTGAATCTTTTGCCAAATAAATGACAAAGACGAGGAAAATATCTCCTCATCAGATAAACTAGAAGACCCCTCTCCAGAGAATGTCCCAAACTGCGGATAAGACCCATATGCACCAAAAAATTGTGACTTATCATAGGACTCCTGGCGACGGTTATTTAAAGCAAACTCAGCAAGGGACAAAAAAGAATACCAATCCTCCTGATTCTCTGCCACAAAACAGCTCAGATATGTCTCCAGATTCTGATTGACGCTTTCAGTCTGACCATTCGACTGCGGGTGAAAAGCAGAAGAGAACGACAACCAAACCCCCAAGCGAGAACAGAAGGCCTTCCAGAATCTGGAAACAAATTGCGTGCCCCTATCAGAAACGATATCTGAAGGAATGCCATGCAATTTAACAATATGATCAACAAACGCTTGCGCCAGCGTCTTAGCATTGGGTAACCCTGGAAAGGGAATGAAATGTGCCATTTTGCTAAAACCATAACCACCAGAATCACAGTCTTCCCCGAGGAACGAGGCAGGTCCGTAATGAAGTCTTATGGACAGATGCGTCCAAGGACGGGAAGGAATGGGTAACGGGAGGAAAGAACCCGATGGCCGTTAATGGGGAACCTTGGTACGAGCGCAGGTCTCGCAGGCTGCCACAAAACCCTCAACCGTCTTACGAAGAGCCGGCCACCAGAATCTCTGAGCAATGAGATTCACTGTGGCTCTACTCCCCGGGTGCCCAGCAAGGACAGTATTGTGGTGCTCCTTAAAAACCTTATGTCGTAAAGCGAGAGGCACAAACAACCTCACAGGGGGACAAAGATCAGGAGCCTCTGCCTAGGCTGCCTTAACCTCTGCCTCCAAATCAGGATAAAGAGCAGAGACGACCACCCCTTCAGCCAAAATGGGACCCAGGTCTTCAAAGTTTCCCCCTCCCGGAAAACAATGTGACAGGGCATCCGCCTTCACATTTTTAACCCCAGGGCGGAACGTAACAACAAAATTAAACCTAGAAAAGAACAAAGACCATCTGGCCTGTCTCGGGTTCAGATGCTTGGCCGATTCCAAGTAGGCCAGATTCTTATGGTCGGTAAACACGGTAATAGGGTGTCTGGCTCCCACTAACCAATGGCGCCATTCCTCAAAAGCAAATTTGATGGCCAACAACTCCCTATCTCCCACATCATAATTTATCTCTGCAGAGGAGAGTTTCCTTGAGAAAAAGGCACATAGTCGCCATTTGGCAGGAGAGGGACCCTGAGATAAGACCGCACCCACACCCACCTCAGAAGCATCCACCTCAACAATAAAAGGTAGAGAGACATCAGGTTGTACCAAAATGGGAGCGGAAGCAAAACTCTCTTTAATACTAGAAAAGGCTTTAACCTCTTCAGGACACAGCCTTATTTCACCTTAAAGAGGACCTTTCACCATAATAAAACCTCTAAACTAACTATACAGACGCGTAGAGCGGCATCCAGGGATCCCCCTGCACTTACTGTTATACCTGGGCACCGCTCCGTTCTCCGGTTATAGCCTCCGGTATCTTCATAGTTAGGCTCCAACCAGGGGAACCTGCCGGCGTCTCATTCTTCCATGCTGTAGCGCTGGCCAATCGCAGCGCTCAGCTCATAGCCTGAGAGAAAAAAAAAAAACATCTCAGGCTATGAGCTGAGCGCTGCGATTGGCCAGCGCTACAGCATAAGAGAAAGAGACGCCGTCAGGTTCCCCTGGGTGGAGCCTAACTATGAAGATACCGGAGGCTATAACCGGAGAATGGAGCGGCGCCCGGGGATAACAGTAAGTGCAGGGAGATCCCTGGGCGCCGCTCTACACGTCTGTATAGTTAGTTTAGAGGTTTTATTATGGTGAAAGGTCCTCTTTAAGGACCAGGCCATTTTTTGCAAATCTGACCAGTGTCACTTTAAGTGCTGATAACTTTAAAACACTTTGACTTATCCAGGCCATTCTGAGATTGTTATTTAGTCACATATTTTACTTCATGACACTGGTAAAATGAAGTAAAAAAAAAATCAAAAAATATTTATAAATAAAATACCAAATTTACTAAAAATTTGTAAAAAATTGCAAATTTCCAAGTTTCGATTTCTCTACTTCTATAATACATAGGAATACCTACAAAAATAGTTATTACTTTACATTCCCCATATGTCTACTTCATGTTTGGATCAATTTGGGAATGATATTTTATTTTTGGGGGACGTTACAAGGCTTAAAAGTTTAGAAGCAAATCTTCAAATACCGACTTTTTATGGACCAGTTCAGGTCTGAAGTCACTTTGTGAGGCTTACATAATAGATACCACCAAAAAATGACCCCATTCTAGAAACTACACCCCTCAAGGTATTCAAAACTGATTTTACAAACGTTGTTAACCCTTTAGGTGTTCCACAAGAGTTAATGGCAAATGGTGATAAAACTTCTGAATTTAGATTTTTTGGCAGTAACAAAGCAAGGGTTAACAGCCAAACAAAATGCTATAGTTATTGCCTCGATTCTGTAGTTTGCAAAAACACCCCATATGTGGCCGTAAACTACTGTACTGGCACACAGTAGGGCATAGAGGGAAAGGTGTGCCGTATGTTTTTTGGAAGGCAGATTTTGCTGGACTGGTTTATTTACACCATGTCCCATTTGAAGCCCCCCTGATGCACCCCTAGAGTAGAAACTCCAAAACAAAAAATTTACCCCATCTAAGAAACTACACCCCTCAAGGTATTCAAAACTGATTTTACAAACTTTGTTAACCCTTTAGGTGTTGCACAAGATTTAATGGAAAATAGAGATACAATTTCAAAATTTCACTTTTTTGGCAGATTTTCCATTTTAATATTTTATTTCCAGTTACAAAGCAAGGGTTAACAGCCAAACAAAACTCAATATTTATGGCTCTGATTCTGTAGTTTACAGAAACACCCCTTTTGTGGTCGTAAACTGCTGTACGGGCACACGGCAGGGCGCAGAAGGAAAGAAATGCCATACGGTTTTTACAAGGCAGATTTTGCTGGACTGTTTTTTTTTACACCATGTCCCATTTGAAGCCCCGCTGATGCACCCCTAGAGTAGAAACTCCAAAAAAGTGACTCCATTTTAGAAACTACGGGATAGGGTGGCAGTTTTGTTGATACTAGTTTAGGGTACATATGATTTTTGGTTGCTCTATATTACACTTTTTGTGAGGCAAGGTAACAAGAAATAGCTTTTTTTGGCACCGTTTTTTTTTTTTTGTTATTTACAAAATTCATCTGACAGGTTAGATCATGTGGTATTTTTATAGAGCAGGTTGTCACGGACGCGGCGATACATAATATGTATACAATTCTTTTATTTATGTAAGTTTTACACAATGATTTCATTTTTGAAACAAAAAAAATCATGTTTTAGTGTCTCCATAGTCTGAGAGCCATAGTTTTTTCAGTTTTTGGGCGATTATCTTAGGTAGGGTCTCATTTTTTGTGGGATGAGATGTCGGTTTGATTGGCAGTGATTTGGGGTGCATATGACTTTTTGATCGTTTGCTATTACACTTTTTGTAACGTAAGATGACAAAAAATAGCTTTTTTTACACCGTTTTTATTTTTAGTTTTTTTACGGTGGTCACCTGAGGGGTTAGGTCATGTGATATTTTTATAGAGCTGGTCGATACAGACGCGTCGATACCTAATATGTATACTTTTTTTTATTTATGTAAGTTTTACACAATGATTTCTTTTTTTAAACAAAAAAAATAATGTTTTAGTGTTTCCATAGTCTAAGAGCCATAGTTTTTTCAGTTTTTGGGCAATTATCTTGGGTAGGGTATGATTTTTGCGGGATGAGATGACGGTTTGATTGGTAATATTTTGGCGTACATGCGACTTTTTTGATCACTTTTATTACATTTTTTGGGAAGTAAGGTGGGCAAAATTTCAATTTCCTCATAGTTTTTATTTTTTTATTTTTATGGCGTTCACTGTGCGGGAAAAAGTAACATTACCGTTTTATAGATCAGGTCGTTACGGACGCAGCGATACCTAATATGTGTAGTGTATTTATTTATTTTATTTTTTTGTGATAAATTTTTTTATCTTTACTTTTTTTCACTTTTTTTTAAACTTTTTTTTGACCCAGACCCACTTGGTTCTTGAAGATCCAGTGGGTCTGATGTCTGTATAATACAGTACAATACATTATATAGTGTATTGTACTGTATTTTACTTACACTTTGTCTGAACAGATCTATGCCTTTAGCACAGATCTGTTCAGCACCATGGACAGCAGGATGCCTGAGAAGGCGTCCTGTTGCCATGGGAACCTTCCCCGTCTCCTCAGTTTTGGCCACAACTGAGCAGACGCGGAAGGGGAAGGAGGGGGGCTCCCTCCCTCTGTGACCCCATCCTGTCTGGGGGCTGCAAAGGCACATCAGCCCCCCGATGGGAGAGGGAGGGAGCTCCCTGACTGTTAACCTTTTCCATACAGCGGTCCGTATGGGCCGCGGTATGAAAGGATTAAACGGCTGACATCAAATCACAGATGTCAGCCGTTTATACCAGAGTGTCAGCAATGTGCTGACACTCTGGTATAACCACTGGACGCCAATGAATATTCAAGAGGAGGCGGGCAGGGGATCGCAATCCCGCCTGCCGCACCGCCCGCCTCCCTCACCGCCCGCACCGCCTGCAACCCCCCCCTGCACCACCCGCCGGCATAAAATCATTCAGGGGTGCAGGGGGGGTGAAAAATCAAAATTTTCGGCATATTAAAGTTCCTGTCCGCGGGGATCAGAAACTGCAGAAAGCGCAGCAAACCGCAGGTCTGAATTTACCTGCGATTTGCTGCGATCGCCGACACGGGGGGTCACGGGACCCCCCCACGCATTTAGCCGAGGTGCCTGCTCAATGATTTGAGCAGGCACCTTGTTCCGATCACCTCCCGCCGGGCGGCGTTGATCGGAACAACACATGACGTACCGGTACGTCATGTGTCCTTAAGGACTCGGGTAACATGCCGTACCGGTACGTCATGTGTCCTTAAGGGGGTAAGCGCATCTACCGACCACGAGGAAAAATACACCCACTTTTTAGTCATATCAGTGAGTGGCTTAACAACAGAGGAATAATAATTCTCAGGGTTCATCCGAAAACCAGAAGCTGAGAGAAGAAAACCAAGAAATTGAATCTCCGGAACCGCAAACACACATTTTTCCAGTTTAGCGTATAATTTATTCTCGTGCAGAATCAGCAAGACCTGACATAGGTGGTCCCGATGAGTCTTGAAATCAGGAGAAAAAATAAAAATGTCATCTAGATATACCAGTTTAAATTTCCCCATTAAATGATACAAAATGCTGTTCACAAAATGTTGGAAGACGGCTGGAGCATTCATCAAACCAAAGGGCATAACCAAATTCTCGAAATGACCCTCAGGGGTATTGAAGGCCGTCTTACATTCGTCCCCTTCCCTGACCCTGACTAGGTTGTATGCCCCTCTTAAATCCAACTTAGAAAAAACTTTAGCCCCAACAATCTGGTTAAACAGGTCCGGGATCAGAGGAAGCAGATATGGGTCACGAATCGTGATACGGTTTAGCTTCCTGAAATCCAGACAAGGTCTTAAAGAAGCATCTTTTTTCTTAACCAAAAAAAACAGTGGCAACAGGTGACTTTGAGGGACGTATGTGTACCTTTCTCAGGCTCTCAGAGATATAAGTATGCATAGCGACTCTTTAAGGTTGGGAGAGATTGTATAGTTGTGATTTAGGCAGCTTGGCGCCTGGGATGAGATTAATAGGGCAGTCGTACTCCTGGTGAGGGGGAAACTCCTGGATACCACTCTCGGAAAACACATCCAAAAATTCAGAGAGAAAAGATGGCACAGTCTTGGTAGAAACCTCTGAAAGAGACGCCGTGAGGCAATTCTCTCTGCAAAACTCACTCCAACCATTTATTTGCCTTGCTTGCCAATCAATGGTGGGGTAATGTTTAGTGAGCCAGGGTAGCCCCAACACTAGAGGAGTAGGTAATCCGCTTAAGACAAAACATGACATCCTCAACATGAGCGTCACCCACAGTCAAACGGATATTGTGAACTATGCCCTTTAACGATCTTTGAGAAAGTGGAGCGGAATCGATAGCAAAAACAGGTATATCCTTTTCCAAAGTGCATACCTAGAAACCATGCATTGTTTCAAATTGATTATCAATGAGATTGACAGCTGCTCCACTATCTACAAAAGTCTCACAAACAATGTTCTTGCTGTATAGCGCCAGCCTGGCAGGTAGGAGAAAATGGGAACTACAAGCAAACGGCAAACCTTCAATTTCCGCATCAACCTCTCCAATAGTAGCAAATGGAAAGTTTTTAGAGGTTTTTTTTTGTTTTGTTTTGTTTTTATTACCCTCAGAAAACGCCATGCATCTCTTAGAGGGGCAAACATTAGCCAAATGATTTATACCCCCTCAACAGAAACAAACCCTCCTCTGAGAGCTGAATCCTCTACTATCAGAGGCAAGAAAACCCAGCTGCATGGCCTCCTCCTCAGAGGGGATTGAGACAGACTGAGACCCCTGCGCACTGAATGAGACAGCCCCACTGTCCTTGGGCTGAATATGACAGGAAAGAGTAGTCTCCTCTCTCTCTCTAAGACGCCTGTCAATACGAACAGCTAGAGACATGGCTGACTCTAATGACACTGGTCTCTCATAATAAGCGAATGCATATTTCAATCTTTCCGAAAGAGCATGGCAAAATATACTTCGGAGTGCAGCATCATTCCAACCAGTATCAGCTGCCCATCTCCGAAATTCAGAACAATATATCTCTGCGGACTGTTTACTCTGGCATAAAAGACGCAGTTTAGATTCAGCCAGAGCAATACGATCCGGGTCATCATATATCTGCCCCAGGGCTACAAAAAATTCATCCACCGATTGGAGGGGCCGTTTCCCCACTGGCAGCGAAAAGGCCCAAGACTGAGCGTTATCCCTGAGCAGCGAGATGATGATCCCCAACCTTTGCTCCTGATCACCAGAGGAATGGGGAAGTAGGCGAAAATGGATTTTGCAAGCCTCTCTAAAGCGAACAAAATTCTCACTACCCCCGGAGAACGTATCCGGGAGCGAGATCTTAGGCTCGGTACAAACTCCATGAACGCCAGCAGAACCGGTTACCTGAAACTGAGACACAGTTTTACGGAGATCTGCTACCTCCAGCGAAAGACCTTGCATGCGGTAAATCAAGGCTGAAACCAGATCTATGCCTAAGATGGTTATGGCGGTTTATAATGTCACGGATGAAGTTAGCAGATAGCTGGAACATATAAATAAATGAGCGACTGGCTTGATCCCAAACTAAGGAGCTTATAGGTGAGCCCTATAAAACCCTAAGAGCTCTCCCTGACTGCTATGCACATGCAAGGGTCTGTATGGTAGACGATTGCATGCCCGCGTACCTAATAATGTGTTACACCTGAAAACCCTATAATAGTGAAGGGACACGACCACCGACTCCCTGCACTTAATACGGACGGAGTCAGGGTCACCTAAAATCAAGCCAGCAAGGAAACACAATAAAGTAAATGACTTATCTGAACAAACAGCAGAAGCAGCCTCCAGCAGTGAACACCTCATCCAGGAAGTAGTATAAACCGCAAGGTGAGGCAGTATGGGAGGGATTATAAAGGAAGACGATTAGTCGAAATAAGTGACACCTGGCAGAAGGAAAGAAGATGAGAAAGTGAAACCAAAACAAAGAACATCATACAAGAGGTAGAGAAGAACGTCTGCCAGATCTTCTCACAGAACTGGCGGTGACATGTATGGACACCCTCGCATTAGTATTTCCATGGTTTATTTAATATTATGAGTCCCTTAACCCCTTCCTGACACAATGTTTTTATGTTTTTTTGTTATTTTATTTTTTTATTTTATTTTACTGCCTGCCTTCCAGGAGCCATAACTTTACATATTTTTATGTTCATATAGCCATATGGTGGATTGTTTTACACGGGAAAAATTTAATTTCTAATGGCACCATTTAATATTGCATACAATGTAGTAAGAATCTAGAAATTTTTAATTGGGTGGAATTGGGAAAAACACAATTCTGCCATAGTTTTATGGGTTGTGTTTAAACGGTGTTCCCTATGCAGTTAGAAATGACATGTTAACTTCATTCTGCAGGTCAGTACAATCACACCAATGCCACATTTTATAAATGTTTTTGTGCTTCAATACTATAAAAAAAAAATGTAACTTACATTTTTTTTATATTTTTTCTTTGCGTCGCTATATCCTTTTCCTATTTCTATTTTATATTCACATCTACAGAGCTGTGTGTGGGCTTATTATTTGAGGTCTGCATTTCGGGTGGGGATGAGTGGGTGGGGGTGTTAACGGGTGGTGGAATAACATATATATTCCTGGCAATATATATCCCCAAACACCTTTTCAAATACGGTTTATAATGCTATAAACTGTTTATAAAACTACAGTACATAGATGAACATTCCCATTAATTTTGGATTCTAATCTGGTATTTGAATCTATTTTGGGGCCTGTTCTGGGATTTGATGCCTAAAGTCTTCTTTGGAACCCATCATTTTCTAGTTCTGTACCTGCATCCTTGAGCACTTTTATTTTCCCAGTAAAGTATTTCAGGTTATTGGTTGCACTGTTGACACAATAATGTGGGCACATGGGACGAGAGCAGGCACAGTATTGGTGGACACTTTAGGATGGCAGTGTTAAAGGAGTAATATGTATAGGTGGCTTCTTTGCTATAGAGGGTGCAGAAGCAATAAGTTAAAATCTGTGGTATATCCTGAATCTCTAGGACCGTAATGCAAAATGTAAGTAGTCCCATCTACGATGTGCCATTTATTAATCCTGATGTCTTCTTATGTGACAGTGGGGGCTGCACAGCCCTAACCAAAGATGCCTGCAGTCTTCAGGAGAAAATGTCATGAAGGTCTGGACCAAATTGAGAAGAAAAAGAAAGTGAACAACTCAAATCAGTGGAGACGTCAACCGTAAGTCATTGGATTGACATTTGTTATGCCTTTGACTATTTCTTTTAGGGCTCATTCAGGCAGATGTAAGTGCTTCGCGGTCCGCAAATTGCAGATTTGCAAAACACGGATACCATCCGTGTGCATTCTGCATTTTGTGGACCACACATGGCGGGTCCTATGAATAGAAATGCCATAGAAATGCTTATTCTTATCTTGTTGGACATGCTCTATCCTTTTCGCAGGGTCGCGAAACAAAACTAAGGATGTGGACCGCACACTGTGTGCTATCAGCATCTTTTGTGGCCCCATTGAAATGAATAGGTTTGCACCTGTTCCATAAAATGACATAATGGATGCAGACCCATTTGTATGGTCGTCTGAATGAGCCCTTAGAGTGTTTTTAAATCTCTTTATTAGAAAGTAATTGAATATGGAATAAAAACACATAGTAAACACAGATATGTTTGGAATACATTTGCTATCTTCTGTGGGGCAATACTGTTAGATATGATGGTGAAAATCACATTGCAGACTCCCTTTTACATTTTCCCTCAAAACTCAGCAACTTTGTAACATATAAACTAACTAAACAATTTGTATTTTGCTAGCAAATTGAACATGCATGGTAAATTAGGCTGTAGTTACTGGATGCTATTTAGGTCTCATGCACAAGGTATATAGGTGCATGGGGCTTTTACTATACCTCTAAATTACTGTGATTTTTACATGATAAAACAAATTCACACACTATGACACCATGACACTCTATGACTAGCACACACTACAGTGGTAATAATAGTAATACTGATTTATCATGATTAACGTAGCCACTAGTGCAAGGGTTATACATTTTAATTTATTAAAATTAGAGGGTTACTATAGAAAATGAGAAAATATTGGTACACATACATTAATAGCACTGTTCCTATTTTAATAAATATATGCTTCATATCCAGATATAACCTTAGCATATTTTTTCATGAATATATTATGTTGCAGCAGGAATAGTTAGGATGGCAGCTACAGAATTAATCATTTTAACAACCCTCTCAAGTTTCAGGAGGTAATAACCCCTGTGTTCCAGCAATCTGTGATCTGAGGACAATTGTTTCCTGGAAAATGAAATCTTATGGGATTTGGAGTAAATTATACACTGCCATGTGATTTTACCTTCATCTAATGTATTAATTATGATGGACCTCAACAGCATTATGTCTGGAAAACTATCTGTTTAATGCAAAGTCAAATGCTATTGCACTTAATATGCATGCTAGAAAATAGCAGCATAGAACAATATGTAGAGTTTAAAATAATGTACAGTAGGACTAATAAATATATAGGAGCCTTTACCATTTTATTGAAATCCGGGTCTCAATACCGAAAAAAAAAAAAAAGCTTCCATTTTGTCCCAATGCATTCTGAATGGAAATCAATCCATTCAGTATGGATCAGGATGTCTTCCGTTCCGTCCCTTGTACGGTATTTGACCGAACAAAATACCGCAACATGCTGCAGTATTTTTTCTGGACAAAATCCCGGAACACTACCGCAATTACCGGATCCGGCATAAATTCCCATTGAAATGTATTAATGCCGGATCCAGAATGCCTGGCTGTAGTGAATGCCTGCCGGATTCTTCTAATGCTAGTGTCAAAGTACCCTAAGTCTTAGTGGAAAGACCATTGGAACAAGATGCGCACGGTCATCTTTATGAATTCGCCACATTTTTTAACAGCCCAGTCACCGTAAACTGAAGGGTATGCCACCTATGAGCAATAGGTTCTGGTTTCATCATAGTGAATCTATACACAATTATGTCACTAAAAGTAGCACATTATCATGTAAATAAAGCACCAATATTTGTGTCTTTTTAATGTCATAAAAGTGGCAAAAAATATAATGATACATCTACCCCAATGCAGTTTTAGAGTGTAGAGGACTTAAAATTAGGGTGACAATTTACCGTGTGGCATAGCCTAGAGATGAGCATAGTTCTTGAAATTAATTTCGTATCTGATTCATCAAATTTTAAAATAAATTTGATTTGTGTCTGAATCAATGCTACTAGAATGAAATGTTCTTCACTTACCATGAAAATTTGTATATAGAAATTCTGAAGTCTCATAGGAATTGTATGTTTTCTATCTTTTTTCAAATATTTTATCTTTCCTTCTCTCTTTAACGCAATGGCAGCAAATGCAAATAATGACATAACTATGTCTGGAAGGGGTTATGCACTGGTTGTTAACACCAGGGATTTACCTATAGCTACATACAGTATGTCAGTGTCAACCTATACGCAGTGCACTTGGGGGAGGCCGGCAAGTTTTTTCCACGAGCATTCTTCCGGGTAACGTCACACTCCCCTCTACATTCCAAGGATATTTTTGATCTCGGAAACCTTCTATAAAGGAGAGTGTGATGTCACACAGAAGAGCACTCCAGGAAAAACTTGCTGGCTTTCCCTTCCCTACAGCCTCTGCTGAATATAGTTTGAGGCTGAAGATTTGGAGGACAATAAAGCACCTTACTTACAGGAATACCCCCAAGACCTGAGGGCAAGCATCTGAACAAACTACAAAATGGCAGGTAGATATATGTAAGGGCATATTTCGTTTAGGAGGTACAACCTGTGAATAGGTGAAGTACCAGCAATTTCAGCTAATATGCCAGGCTGTCAGTAGTTAGCGCAGGTATTTATTTATACATTTGTGTTTTACTACTACTACCCTGATGGCTGGTGCTGTTTGTGCTGTTTGCACTAACACAGCACCCACATTCTGACTCTCGGATGACGGGGCAATGGGGATTTTGTTTTCCATTTTTCCATTTACCAGAAAACGTATTATGACGTCTGATAGGTTTGGTGCACATATTTATAAACTGCAAGTGCTTTTTCTGTAGTTTACCCCCTCTACAAACACACTGCAAACTAGTATTGACAATTTACAATGGAAACCTAATGTGTTGAATGAAACTGCTATATTAATACAGTGCAAAACAAGATGTTCAAAGCTTCTTTCTGATAATCAGCAAAATCTTGGATGCCAGATTCCAATCAATATAACACATAAGCAAAGTCCCCCCAGAAACAATAGTAGTGCTCCCAATTTCCGCTTTTTGGGTTTAAACCTGGTCTTTTAAATTAGTGTGCGCTCTGCTTATGCGTGGTAGCTGAAAAAGGGGGCCCTAAAACATATTTTTCTTGAATCAATAAAGTAATGTAGCTCTTCTGCTGAGCTCTTTTTCCACCAATACATGCAGCTCCACCTGAATTTTACCACTAACCTTGTTTTGCCTTCTAATGTCCGGGCAGTTCCTGCTAGAGACTGGAGACACAGTGTGTGCAGTAGCCCGAGGTGGATTTAAAACAAGCTGTCTAGAGTGTTGTGCCTCTCTCACAAGCAATTAAAGAGGTTGTACGCTTTTTTTTATTTTTTTATATTGATGACCTCTCCTCAGTATATTTCATCAATATCAGATTGGCGGTGGGGGGGGGGGGAACCCCAGCCAAAGCTGTTTGAAGAATAGGTTGCCCTTCTTGCCTTCCTTTTATTGTTAACCATTAAAAAAAGTAGACAGCTCCTTTAACTGTCAACTCCTTGTTGCCTTTTCTAGGGGCCCTACCCATTTTCGCTACTCCTGAGTATTTTGCAATTTCTAGAAACTTAAAGTTTTAACAAAGAAAGCCTGCCTGGCTGACAATTTACAGAAAATATGTTTTTGCAGGATTTTTGCTGAATTTTGAAATGCATAACTCAGGTGTATGAAACACACAACTCTGAGTGACCAGTCCCTCACTATCTATCCTTTCCCTGATAAAACCCTGAATTTACCTAATTATATCCCTATATTTTTGGCAGACACAGTCAAAATACATGTTATCAGATCGCAAGCTAGACCAAGAATGGCATTTCATACTTCTGAGCAAAAGGAACATGCAGAATCCGTCCCCTTGATTAGTTGACAGGCTGCCTGTCAGCCTCTGAGTCAATCACGGCAACCCTCCTTCACCCATTCAAATTTTATATAATCCTTTGTCTTCATCCACCCTTCTGTTTCCCAGACAGTTTTCACAGTAAAGTAATTTTTGTGCGATTCATCCGGAACAAATCCTAAAACTTTAGATTCATTTGGCAACATTTTTTGTGTGAAGTTCATAACGAATTCAATTCATTCAGAACCTATTTGCTCATCGCAAGCACAAACTCTTGCCTCTATTAGTGCACCATTTTGTTATTTAGCTAAGTATAGATAGTACCATGCCCTGTATATTCTTGGTATGTAGTCACGTGGTTTCTTTTATTTTATTTTATTTTTTAAGGTAGTGTAGTAAAGTAAGTGCATTGTGCATACTTTTCATTGTTACCTGTGATTTGTGACAGAGCCCTGTTACATAATCAGATCTTATTTTTTACTCATTTGGTAACTTTTGTTTTGTAAAAGACATGGCTCTGTTACTTAATTGATAGATCTCATAAGCTGGGTGTGAACCTAGTCGTTTAAATTAGTGTGGCTTGCTGGAGGCAAGGAATGGATGAAAGTGGTGGCAGATGGGGGCTTGCAATCCTTCACGGTGGCTAAACTCTCTCCCTCTAGCTCTCCTTGGGTTGTGCATGTAGTGAAAGGAGGGCACACTATTTCTTTACCAGTGATGATGATACTGCACCCAGCATGATCGGGATGAGCGGGATGGTCTCTTCATGATCAATTGGATTGTAGTTGAGTATAATTTTTTTTTTTGCATTCAGCCACCATAATTGGATTCGCTTAACAATTCTGATAAACAAATTATAAAAATATGAACATGAGGTTTTTAAAATACATTTTGATTAAAATGCAAAGCTCACGTGCCAGCTGCACAGTGACCTCTTTCAAATGGCCCCTTATACTGATAAGCAAAATAATTTTTTCTGATCTGTTCATTAGTGTTGATCACGAATATTCGAATTGTGAATTTTTATCACGAATATAGGTACTTTGAAAATTTGCAAATATTTAGAATATAGTTATATATATTCTTAATTTTAAATATTCGAGATTCTTTTAATTGCGAATTTTCGTAATGAAAATTTTCATAATGCGAAATTTTATCGCAAATTTTTCAATTTCCGAGTAAAAACATGATTCCTCCCTGCTTCTTGCTTGTGGGCCAATGACTTATTGGCCCACAAGCAAGAAGCAGGGAGGAATCATGACTTTAAATGGGAAAAATTATGAATATTCTAAAAAACAAATATATAGCACTATATTGAATATATTAGTTTTTTTGAATATTCGTAATATTCTAAAACAAGAATATATAGCACCATAGCGAATATTCGAAAAAAAAAAAACTAATATAGAGCAATTTCGCTAATACAGTCCTATAATCTTTTTTTTCAATAATTGAATTTTTTTTCCAATCTGAACTTCAGATGAGAATAAAATTACAACTATTAGACAAAGAAGATTATAGCACTATATTAGCTAAATTGCTCTATATTCGTTTTTTTCGAATATTCGCTATATTCCTATATATTATTGTTTTAGAATATTATGAATATTCGAAAAAATGAATATATTCGATATAGTGCTATATATTCGTTTTTTAGAATATTCATAATTTTTCCCATTTAAAGTCATGATTCCTCCTTGCTTCTTGCTTGTGGGCCAATGAGTCATTGGCCCACAAGCAAGAAGCAGGGAGGAATCATGTTTTTACTCGGCAATTGAAAAATTTGCAATAAAAATTAGCATTACAAAAAATTGCATATTACGCGGTCATTACCTTGTCGATTTTTCGAGTAAAAAAATCATAGAATATAACGAATATTCGAATTTGCGAATATTCAACGAATATTCTACAAAATATTCGCAAAATATCGTGAATTCAAATATGACCCCTGCTGCTCATCACTACTATTCATATGATGTGGTGCTGCCTGGTGATTGTCGCTGTGGTAGTGCTGTGAGCCAAGGGGTCGTAGTCTGACAGCAACATCGCTTTTGGTTTGCTGTGTTGTGTTTACACTGGTTTCCTTTTTGTCCTATGGCAAATTAGTCTAGGATGCACTTAAAATAAGTTTTAGTGAAGGTGGAAAGTGGACTCATACTTTTTGTCCAAAATGTATAAAAAGAAGCCCATGTTCATATTGATAAATAAAATAATTAAATTTTTCAAAAAAATAATAAAAATAAGTCACCTTACAAATTGCCTGTTGCTTCTGATGCTTCCTGGCTCCCCACTGATTTCTGCTTTCAGCTCCCCTATAACACATTGGAATGACTGCTCAGCCAATCAGTGACAGAGGCACATCATCTACAGTATCTATCTATCTATCTATCTATCTAATCAATTTTAACTTGATTCACTTTTTGTGTTTTATTGGGTAACATGCTTGACATGTGGGATGTTGTTGAGCTTGCTTAAACAAGGCTATAATTCCTTAGAGTGTGCTTCACCAGCTATGAAACCATGCAGCTAGTACATACAGTACATATTGTACATAAATATACAAAAAAATACATATGTATCAAAGGTACCACATTACAGGACACATTACAGAAAAAGGTTCAAAATAATAAACACTTCATAATTTGCTTTATAAAAACATCTGCATATATCAGGTTTCCTCCTTTGTCCCCTTTTTCTTTTTAAAGATTAAAGTCGGAGTCTGTTGTGAATATGTGTACAGAGGATTTCCAGAATGTTTTCCTGTACTGTGCACTTTCATGTCGCTTTCTGAAGTAGGAGTCAGTACATGGCTTCCCTTTCTTTTAAGAGACATGACTTCTCCACTTTTCTTTGAGTTGTCTTGTTCTTTCAAGCTGTGACACAAACATTTGAGAAAAAAATAAATAAATGGAAATGTTACAGCCTGGAGTGACTATTATTTCCCTGTGGTGCTGATTTTAGTTCCTAAATGAACTACTGCCTTTCATATTATCTTCAACCTGAAAGCCCCATTCTGTTGTTTGATGTTTTACAGTAAACTATATCCAAATGATTCCCTTAAATCCTGGGATGTATTTTTTTTTAAAATACATATTATAGGAGGTGTTATTTTTTAAGTCTAAAGTTTAATAATACATTAGTCAATATCGGAGTTTTCTGATAATGTAATATTAAATGATATAAGGAAGTAACTCAGCTCCGAAGATAAGGTTCACACAAATGGCCCTTTTCTCACTTTGTGTTTGGTGGTACTGTATATTGGGTGTGTTTTTCTTGGTAAAAAGCACCAGCTCCAGATGGTAGCATTTTTCTGCTACTGTCATGTTTGTTAATCAGGTGGTGAAAATGTAGCATGCTATAGCCTTTGGCAATTTTTTCAGGTGATTTAACATCTCCTCTATAGAGGAAAAATGCTAATTAAAACAATAGTCAGTAAACACATTGGCCCAAATTTACTAATGTGTATGAGTCACAAACTTGTCTAAAAAGTGGTGCCATTTTATGAAATTTGGCACATTTATGGTTTCTACACTTTTTTCTGCCATGATTGATAAGTGGTGATGGGCTTAGCAGAAATGGGGCAGAGTTTTGCAGGAAAGAAAAAGGGGCATTCTCTGCAGGGGAACCACCAGACTGCTACAGTACCTTTTTTGTTGACTGCTGACCCATTGGGATCAAGAGACACAGGTCAGCACACGGTGAGACCAGGAAAAACCGTAGTCAGGGACAGGCCTAAGTCAAGACAGACAGGCTATGTGCAAAATAGTAAACAGTCCAAGTTCTGAGTGGGCAGTTCAGGGTCACTATGGAGATCAGGTAGAAGTCAGGTTAGCAGTGAAGGATCAAATTTGGGAATCAGGCAGAAGTCAATGCACAGGCACACAAAACATAAACAGCATACCTTAGCTGGTATTAACGGACTAGAAGAACCTATTGTTCAGAAAATCGTTTCCATGAAGCAATCAGCTTTGTTTGTGGGAAAAAGATCACTAGAGATGAGCACATTTTTAAAAAAAATTGATTAGCCGGTTCGCCAAATTATTTTGAAAAAATTTGGTTCGATCCAAATTTATTTGCAGCAAATTACGTTAGAAAACGGCTATTTCCTGGCTGCAGAGAGCCTTTATAGTGGTGTAGAACACTGTGCCTTGCAGTAGCATGCATAGGGAGTGTGCTTTGGTAGTGAAATAATACTGTGAGTTCGTATGACATGCAGATGGCAGGCGTCGCTTTTTGGATTCAAAGCACACTTCACTTATTTGAGCAGTAACGTGCCAAAACTGACCAAATAACTCAAGTTATGAACTCAGCCTTATAGATCGATGTTGGCGCCAAAAAGAAGCACACAAATTTTAAACCGTCTCCAGCTGATTCCACATAGATGTCTACAGAACCTGTTATATTAAACGCTTATACAAGTAGAGCCCCCCTAACAGAGTGCAGAGGATGTCAGCAGTAAGTTTGTGTTGACGTCACTGATTAATTTGCCCTTCCTCTGATCCGTCAAAACAATAACCCACAAAAAACTGATCCTGTCTGTTGATCATATGCCTTCTCTCGGTAAGCATTTGCTCAGTAATCCATAAGTATTGCTAATGCAAAAAAAAACAGGAGTGGATCTAAAACAGAGATGACACGTGAATGGAATTTTTGCATGTCTTCTGTGTTTTGTACCCACTCCTGCTTTTGGCTGCAAAATCATAAGCCAATTCTGATGGGACCATACAGGCCTTACAGATTTTACACAGACAGGATCCATTGTGCGTCTCATTTTATCTTCCTTCTAAAAGATCAGAAGGAAAGTCAAATAAATGATAATGTCAACCAGTCAGAAAGCCAAAATAATGGACAGTCATGAAGTGGGGAGGGTGGGAACAGCATGAGAAGTACACAGAGTGAATCTATGACATAGTGGTGAGGTGGAACCAGCATGAGGAGACCACAGAGTGGCCCAATAACAGGGTCTGAAGGTAAAAGTGTTATGAGGAGGCCACCGAGTGGCCCAATGACAGGGTCTGGAGGTAAAATCAGTATGAGGAGGCCACCGAGTGGCACAATAAAGTAAAGGGATGATGAGATCTGCACACCCTGTATAGAGTTGGGTGCTCACGGAGGACAATTGATCGTCTCATATCAAAGTAGAAAATTTGTGGCACACCAGAATCAATTGATGCTTTTTAATTGGTAGACGTATTACATCATATCCTATATATAGTGTATAGTACATCCGGATTGGAACATATGAATTAAAGTCGTATAGTGAGTCCCAAACTAACTATACGACTTTAATTCATATGTTCCAATTCGGATGTACTATACACTATATATATGATATGATGTAATACGTCTACCAATTTAAAAGGCCACAGAGTGACACAATGACAGAGTATGGTGTTGGAAGCAGCATGAGGAGGCCAACGAGATGCAAAATGACAGAGTTTGGAGTTGGCAGCATCAGGATAAGACCACCGAGTGGCATAATGACACAGTCTGGAGTTGGCAGCTTCAGGAGAAGGCCACCGAGTGGCCCAATAACATAGTCTGGAGATGGAAGCAACATGAGGAGGCTACATAGCGCCAAAATGACAGAGTTTAGAGTTGGCAGCATCAGAAGAAGGGCACTGAGTGGCACAATGACAGTCTGGAGGTGGCAGCATGTGGAGAAGGCCACTGAGTGGTACAATGACCGAGTCTGGAGGTGGCAGCAGTATGAGGAAGCCACCGAGTGGCAGAATGACAGAGTCTGGAGTTAGCAGCAGTATGAGGAGGCCAACTAGTGGAGTCTACAGTTTGAAGCTTTATGAGGAGGCTATCGAGTAGCAAATTGACAGAGTTTGGAGTTGGCAGCATCAGGAGAAGGCCATCGAGTAGCACAATGACAAAGTCTGGAGTTGGCAGCATCGAGAGAAGGCCACCGAGTGGCACAATGACACAGTCTGGAGGTGGAAGCAGTATAAGGAGGCCACCGAGTGGCACAATGACAGTGTCTGGAGGTGGCAGCAGTATGAGGAGGCCACTGAGTGGCACAGTGACACTGTCAGGGGGTGTCAGCATCAGAAAGCCACAGAGTGGCAATATGACAGAGTCTGGAGGTGGCAGCATCAGGAGAAAGCCACCGAGTGGCATAATGGCCTAGTCTGGAGGTGGCAGCATCAGGAGAAGGCCAACGAGTGGCACAATGACACAGTCTGGAGTTGGCAGCATCAAGAGAAGGCCACCATGTGGCACAATGACAAATTCAATAGTTGGCAGCATCAGAAGAAGGCAACCGAGTGGCAAAATGACACAGTCTGGAGGTGGAAGCGGTATAAGGAGGCCACCGAGTGGCACAATGACAGAGTCTGGAGGCGGCAGCATTAGGAGAATGCCACCAAGTAGCACAATGACAGAGTCTGGAGGTGGCAGCAGTATGAGGAGGCCACCGAGTGGTAGAATGGCCGAGTCTAGAGGTGGCAGCATCAGGATAAGATCACCGAGTGACGCAAGGACAGTGTCTGGAGGTGGTATCAGTATGAGGAGACCACCGAGTGGCAGAATGGCCGAGTCTGGAGGTGGCAGCAGTATGAGGAGGCCACCGTGTTGCACAATGACAGAGTATGGAGGTGGCAGCAGTATGAGGAGGCCACTGAGTGGCACAATGACACTGTCTGGGGGTGTCAAAATCAGGAGAAGGACACCGAGTAGAACAATGACACTATCTTGAGTTGGCAGCATCAGGAGAAGGCCACCGAGTGGCACAATGACAGAGTCTGGAGGTGGCAGCATCAGGAGAAAGCAACCGAGTGGCACAATGACAGAGTTTGGAGGTGGCAGAAGTCATGCACTACTGACTATCCTGTCTGCCCCATAGGCTGATTTTAATTAGTGAAATTAGAAAAACTATCTGTGGATCACTTCAGCTGGACAATATGGATCAGGTGCTCTTGGTCTTAGTGGCCCACCCAGCCACAGGTTAATTGGTAAAAAATAGAGAAAGATAGACCAGGCACTCTATATATGTGGCCCAAGACGAGATATTTATTTGATATACATATAAAATCAATCATTACAAATAATGTGGTATAACAGCATAAAACTTGACACAAAATATTTGGCAGCAATATTCAATATTAAATAATGTAATATAAAATGTAGCAGCAATGGCACAAAGTGATTAGCAGCAATATCCAATGTTACATAAACGTAGCAACAATGTAACAATGTGGCGGCAATAATGTATCAATTGGTAGCAATGGTTAAAGTTCAAACTGCAAACTGATAGCAGCAATGTTGTAGTCCAGACAAAAAAAACGCAGACTGATCGTGCGTTTATATATCCATTCAGTAGGAAATATAACTAATAGCAACATGAAACCGCAAGAAGGCTTTGTAAGTGATTCCAAATCCGAAATGTCTTTAAATATGCATAGCTTCACTCCTAGCTCTCTGTGCTAGTGCAAACAGATGGGTTACCAGTCTTTTCAATATGACCGGGAGGACCAGCAGGTAAATGCAATAAGCACTCGTGGTGGCGTCCCACCTACTTGTAGTTGCTGATACAATATTACCTTAATCTGGTCGTTTCACTTCTCTGGACGCAAACTTGATGGTCTGTGATCGAGCGGATATCAGCTGACTCTATATCCTGTATCATCAGCGAGTTGTGCGCTCAGTGAGACCAAGCGTTGTCAGAATGTTTTTGTTTCAGAGATTTGATTCAAGCCCAGGGGAGACTTTTTGCCAGCATGCCGGTGCAAGGTATAGCCCAAATATTTCTCTGATTTTAATTAGTCTCAGTATAAAGCTATGGCCTGCTCTCACTACATTCATTGGAAGCTGTCTGGCACAAGGAAAGGTATGGAGTGGGCTTGGCATGCATGTTGGTACCTGCATCCCTTGTAAGTAATAGAGACCATTTTGGCACCAAAAATGGTAAAAGGCAGAGTGGACCCAGCATGCATGTGGATCCAACACTTCCTGAACTTTATGGCGGCCTTTTTGGCGCATAACAGGTAGTATTTAGTGTTAGGACCCGTCTTACAAAGATCGCCTTGACTTCCAGCAGACGGGCTCAGATGGTTTTGTAGAAAATGCATTTGCCAAGCATCTCACTTTATAAATAAGCGTAGCATTAGCACTATAATAATTTTTGTGACTATGGCATTATTGTAATTTGCATGGTGCTGCTGTATTCCTCTTTTTTTCAGAAGCATGAGGAGGCCACCGAGTGGCAGAATGACAGAGTCTGGAGTTGGCAGCAGTATAAGGAGGACACCGAGTGGCACAATGACCTAGCTTGGATTAGGAAGCAGCATGAGGAGCCAACGAGTTGCAAAATGACAGAGTTTGGAGTTGGTAGCATCAGGAGAAGGCCACTGAGTGGCAAAATGACACAGTCTGGAGTTGGCAGCATCAGGAGAAGGCCACCGAGTGGCACAATGACAAAGTCTGGGCTACCAAGTGTTACAATGACACAGTCTGGAGGTGGAAGCGGTAAAAGGAGGCCACCGAGTCGCACAATGACTGAGTCTGGAGGTGGCAGCATTAGGAGAAGGCCACCAAGCGGCAGAATGAAAGAGTCTGGAGTTGGCAGCAATATGAGGAGGCCACATAGTGGCTAAATGACATAGTCTTGAGTTGGCAGCATCAGGAGAAGGCCACCAAGTGGCACAATGACAGAGTCTGGAGGTGGCAGCATTAGGAGAAGGCCACCAAGCGGCAGAATAACAGAGTCTGGAGTTGGCAGCAATATGAGGAGGCCACATAGTGGCTAAATGACACATTCTTGAGTTGGCAGCATCAGGAGAAGGCCACCGAGTGGCACAATGACAGAGTCTGGAGGTGGCAGCATCAGGAGAAAGCCATCGACTGGCACAGTGACACAGTTTTGAGTTGGTAGCATCAGGAGAAGGCCACCGAGTGGCACAATGACACAGTCTGGAGGCTAAAGCAGTATTATGAGGCCAATGAGTGGCACAATGACTTAGTCTGGAGGTGGCAGCATTAGGAGAAGGCCACTGAGTGGCAGAATTACAGAGTATGAAGTTAGCAGCAGTATGAGGAGGCCACCGAGTGTCAAAATTTGGATTTGGCAGCATCAGGAGAAGGCCACCGAGTGGCACAATAACACAGTGGGGAGTTGGCAGCATCAGGAGAAGGCCAACGAGTGGCACAATGACAAAGTCTGGAGTTGGACCCATCAAGAAAAGGCCACTGACTGATACAATGACACAGTCTGGAGGTGGAAGCAGTATAAGGAGGCCACCGAGTGGCACAATGACAGAGTCTGGAGGCGGCAGCAGTATGAGGACACCATCTTTTGTTTGAATGACAGAGTCTGGAGCTGGCAGCATCAGGATAAGGCCACTGAGTGGCACAATGACCGAGTCTGGAGTTTTCAGCAGTATAAGGAGGCCACCGAGTGGCACAATGACAGAGTCTGGGGGTGGCAGCAAAATGAGGAGGCCACCAAGTGGCACAATGACAGAGTCTGGAGTTGGCAGCAATATGAGGAGGCCACATAGTGGTTAAATTACACAGTCTTGAGTTGGTAGCATCAGGAGAAGGCCACCGAGTGGCACAATGACAGAGTCTGGAGGTGGCAGCATCAGGAGAAAGCCACTGAGTAGCACAATGACAGCCTTGAAGTGGCGGCAGTATATGGAGGCCACCGAGTGGCATAATGGCCTAGTCTGGAGGTATCGGCATCAGGAGAAGGCCATCGAGTGGCACAATGACAGAATCGGGAGTTGGCAGCAGTATGAGGAGGCCACGGAGGGGCAAAATGACACAGTCTTGAGTTGGCAGCATCAGGAGAAGGCCACCGAGTGGCACAATGACAGAGTCTTGAGGTTGCAGCAGTATGAGGAGGCACCGAGTGTTACAATGACTGAGTCTGGAGGTGGCAGCAGTATAAGGAGGCCAGCGAATAGCACAATGACAGAGTCTTGAGTTGGTAGCATCAGGAGAAAACCACCGAGTGGCACAATGACAGAGTTTGGAGTTGGCAGCATCAGGAGAAGGCCATCGAGTGGCACAGTGACACAGTCTTGAGTTGGTAGCATCAGGAGAAGGCCACCGAGTGGCACAATGACACAGTCTGGAGGTTAAAGCAGTATTATGAGGCCAATGAGTGGCACAATGACTTAGTCTGGAGGTGGCAACATTAGGAGAAGGCCACTGAGTGGCAGAATTACAGAGTATGAAGTTAGCAGCAGTATGAGGAGGCCACGGAGTGTCAAAATTTGGAGTTGGCAGCATCAGGAGAAGGCCACCGAGTGGCACAATAACACAGTGTGGAGTTGGCAGCATCAGGAGAAGGCCAACGAGTGGCACAATGACAAAGTCTGGAGTTGGACCCATCAAGAAAAGGCCACCGACTGATACAATGACACAGTCTGGAGGTGGAAGCAGTAAAGGAGGCCACCGAGTGGCACAATAACTGAGTCTGGAGGTGGCAGCATTAGGGGAAGGCCACTGAGTGGCACAATGACCGAGTCTGGAGTTGGCAGCAGTATGAGGAGGACACCAAGTGGAACAATGACAGAGTCTGGAGTTGGCAGCATCAAGATAAGGCCACTGAGTGGCACAATGACAGAGTCTGGAGGTGGCAGCAGTATGAGGACGCCATCTTTTTTTTGAATGACAGAGTCTGGAGCTGGCAGCATCAGGATAAGGCCACTGAGTGGCACAATGACCGAGTCTGGAGTTTTCAGCAGTATGAGGAGGCCACCGAGTGGCACAATGACAGAGTCTGGGGGTGGCAGCAGAATGAGGAGGCCACCAAGAGGCACAATGACAGAGTCTGGAGTTGGCAGCAGTATGAGGAGGCCACCTAGTGGCATAATGACAGAGTATGGAGGTGGCAGCATTAGGAGAATGTAGGAAAACTCAAAGATTGGCAGCACTACTCATCCCACACACTTGGGTACAGACCAGTGAAGAGGCTACCAAGCCGGATGGTGCACGCAGATAGGGATCCTGGCTGAGGGTCCCGACTCTTCCAGAAATTTCAATAATCCGCAGCACTCGCCGGTAGTTGGTGAAAAAAAGTGATTTATTCACTCAGACAGCTAGATTACAGCTGTAATCTGGCTGTCTGAGTGAATAAATCACTTTTTTTCACCAACTATGGTCGAGTGCTGCGGATTATTGAGATTTCCGCATTAGGAGAATGCCACCGAGTGGCACAATGTCCGAGTCTGGAGTTTGCAGCAGTATGAGGAGGTGTCACGGGTAAAAGTGGGGGAAACCCCCCACCGTGCAGTGTCAAAGGGTAAAAGGGGATCAGCCTGGCCAAAAGGAGTAATAAGGTATGGAGGTGGCAGCATTAGGACAATGCCATGGAGTGGCACAGTGTCCAAGTGTGGAGTTTGCAGCAGTATGAGGAGGCTACAGAGTGGCAGAATGACCGAGTCTGGAGTTGGAAGCAGCATAAGGAGTCCACCGAGTGGCAAAATGACAGCGTTTGGAGTTGGCTGCATCAGGAGAAAGCCACTAAGTGGCACAATGACACAGTCTGGAGGTTGAAGCAGTATAAGGAGGCCACCGAGTGGCACAATGACCGAGTCTTGAGTTAGCAGCAGCATGAGGAGGCCACTGAGTGGCTCAATGGCTGAGTCTGGAGGTGGCAGCATTAGGAGAAGGCCACCGAGTGACACAATTACAGAGTCTGTAGGTGGCAGCATCAGGATGAGACAACCGAGTAGCACAATGACACAGTGTGGAGTTGGCAGCATCAGGAGAAGGCCAATGATTGGCACAATGACAGAGTCTGGAGGTGGAAGCAGTATAAGGAGGCCACCGAGTGGAACAATGACTGAGTCTTGAGTTAGCAGCAGCATGAGGAGGCCACCGAGTGGCTCAATGACTGATTTTGGAGGTGGCCGCATTAGGAAAAGGACACTGAGTTGCACAATGACAGAGTATGGAGTAGGCAGCAGTATGAGGAGGACACCGAGTGGCACAATCACATTATCTGGAGTTGGAAGCATCAGGATAAGGCCATTGATTGGCACAATGACAGAGTCTGGAGGTGGCAGGAGTATGAGTAGGCCACCTAGTGGCAGAATGACAGAGTATGGAGGTGGCAGCATTAGGAGAATGCCACCAAGTGACACAATTACAGAGTCTGGAGTTGGCAACATCAGGAGAAGGCCACCAAGTGTTACAATAACACAGTCTGGAGTTGGCAGCATAAGGAAAAGGCCACCGAGTCGCACAATGACAGAGTATGGAGGTGGCAGCATTAGAAGAATGCCACCGAGTGGCACAATGACAGAGTCTGGAGTTTGCAGCAACAGGATAAGGCCATTTATTGGCACAATGACAGAGTCTGGAGGTGGCAGCAGTATGAGGAGACGACCTAGTGGCAGGATGACAGAGTATGGAGGTGGCAGCATTAGGAGAATGCCACCGAGTGGCACAATGACCGAGTCTGGAGTTTGCAGCAGTATGAGGAGGTGTCACGGTGGGGAGTGGGGGAAATGAGACCACCGAGTGGCACAATGACTGATTATGGAGGTGGCAGCATTAGGAAAAGGCCACTGAATTGGCACAATGACGGAGTCTGGAGTTGGCAGCAGTATAAAGAGGCCACCGAGTGGCAGAATGACAGAGTCTGTAGGTGGCAGCATCAGGATAAGACAACCGAGTGGCACAATAACCGAGTCTGGAGTTTGAAGCAGTATGAGGAGGTGTCACGGTGGGGAGTGGGGGAAACCCCCCACCATGCGATGTCAAAGGGTAAAAGGGGATCAGCCTGGCCAAAAGGAGTAATAAGGGAGCAGGTCACCTCCTACAGCGTCCCTAATCCTCTCACAATGACACAGTCTGGAGTTGGCAGCAGTATGAGGAGGCCAATGAGTGGCACAATGACAGAGTCTGGAGGTGGAAGCAGTATAAGGAGGCCATGAATGGCACAATGACTGAGTCTTGAGTTAGCAGCAGCATGAGGAGGCCACCGAGTGGCTCAATGACATAGTCTGGAGGTGGCAGCATTAGGAGAAGGCCACCAAGTGACACAATTACAGAGTCCGGAGTTTGCAACATCAGGAAAAGGCCACCGAGTTGCACAATGACTGATTCTGGAGGTGGCAGCATTAGGAAAAGGCCACTGAATTGGCACAATGACAGAATCTGGAGTTGGCAGCATCAGGAGAAGGCCAATGAGTGGCACAATGACAGAGTCTGTAGGTGGAAGCAGTATAAGGAGGCCACCGAGTGGAACAATGACTGAGTCTTGAGTTAGCAGCTGCATTAGGAGGCCACCGAGTGGCTCAATGACTGAGTTTGGAGGTGGCAGCATTAGGAAAAGGCCACTGACTCGCACAATGACAGAGTATGGAGTAGGCAGCAGTATGAGGAGGACACCGAGTGGCACAATGACATTGTCTGGATTGGCAGAATCAGGATAATGCCATTGATTGGCACAATGACAGAGTCTGGAGGTGGCAGCAGTATGAGTAGGCCACCTAGTGGCAGAATGACAGAGTATGGAGGTGGCAGCATTAGGAGAATGCCACCGAGTGACACAATTACAGAGTCTGGAGTTGGCAACATCAGGATAAGGCCACCAAGTGGCACAATGACAAAGTCTGGAGGTGGCAGCATCAGGAGAAGGCCACCGAGTGATACAATAACACAGTCTGGAGTTGGCAGCATAGGGAAAAGGCCACTGAGTTGCACAATGACAGAGTATGGAGGTGGCAGCATTAAAAGAATGCCACCGAGTGGCACAATGATCGAGTCTGGAGTTTGCAGCAACAGGATAAGGCCATTGATTGGCACAATGACAGAGTCTGGAGGTGGCAGCAGTATGAGGAGGCCACCTAGTGGCAGAATGACAGAGTATGGAGGTGGCAGCATTAGGAGAATGCCACCGAGTGACACAATTACAGAGTCTGGAGTTGGCAACATCAGGATAAGGCCACCGAGTGGCACAATGACAAAGTCTGGAGGTGACAGCATCAGGAGAAGGCCACCGAGTGATACAATAACACAGTCTGGAGTTGGCAGCATAAGGAAAAGGCCACTGAGTTGCACAATGACAGAGTATGGAGGTGGCAGCATTAGGAGAATGCCACCGAGTGGCACAATGACCGAGTCTGGAGTTTGCAGCAGTATGAGGAGGTGTCACGGTGGGGAGTGGGGGAAACCCCCCATCATGCGATGTCAAAGGGTAAAAGGGGATCAGCCTGGCCAAAAGGAGTAATAAGGGAGCAGGTCACCTCCTACAGCGTCCCTAATCCTCTCACAATGACACAGTCTGGAGTTGGCAGCAGTATGAGGAGGCCAATGAGTGGCACAATGACAGAGTCTGGAGGTGGAAGCAGTATAAGGAGGCCATGAGTGGCACAATGACTGAGTCTTGAGTTAGCAGCAGCATGAGGAGGCCACCGAGTGGCTCAATGATATAGTCTGGAGTTGGCAGCATTAGGAGAAGGCCACCGAGTGACACAATTACAGAGTCCGGAGTTTGCAACATCAGGAAAAGGCCACCGAGTGGCGCAATGACTGATTCTGGAGGTGGCAGCATTAGGAAAAGGCCACTGAATTGGCACAATGACAGAATCTGGAGTTGGCAGCATCAGGAGAAGGCCAATGAGTGGCACAATGACAGAGTCTGTAGGTGGAAGCAGTATAAGGAGGCCACCGAGTGGAACAATGACTGAGTCTTGAGTTAGCAGCTGCATTAGGAGGCCACCGAGTGGCTCAATGACTGAGTTTGGAGGTGGCAGCATTAGGAGAATGCCACCGAGTGGCACAATGACCGAGTTTTGAGTTAGCAGCTGCTTTAGGAGGCCACCGAGTGGCTCAATGACTGAGTTTGGAGGTGGCAGCATTAGGAGAAGGCCACCGAGTGACACAATTACAGAGTCCGGAGTTTGCAACATCAGGAAAAGGCCACCGAGTGGCACAATGACTGATTCTGGAGGTGGCAGCATTAGGAAAAGGCCACTGAATTGGCACAATGACAGAATCTGGAGTTGGCAGCATCAGGAGAAGGCCAATGAGTGGCACAATGACAGAGTCTGAAGGTGGAAGCAGTATAAGGAGGCCACCGAGTGGAACAATGACTGAGTCTTGAGTTAGCAGCTGCATTAGGAGGCCACCGAGTGGCTCAATGACTGAGTTTGGAGGTGGCAGCATTAGGAAAAGGCCACTGACTCGCACAATGACAGAGTATGGAGTAGGCAGCAGTATGAGTAGGCCACCTAGTGGCAGAATGACAGAGTATGGAGGTGGCAGCATTAGGAGAATGCCACCGAGTGACACAATTACAGAGTCTGGAGTTGGCAACATCAGGATAAGGCCACCAAGTGGCACAATGACAAAGTCTGGAGGTGGCAGCATCAGGAGAATGCCACCGAGTGATACAATAACACAGTCTGGAGTTGGCAGCATAGGGAAAAGGCCACTGAGTTGCACAATGACAGAGTATGGAGGTGGCAGCATTAAAAGAATGCCACCGAGTGGCACAATGACCGAGTCTGGAGTTTGCAGCAACAGGATAAGGCCATTGATTGGCACAATGACAGAGTCTGGAGGTGGCAGCAGTATGAGGAGGCCACCTAGTGGCAGAATGACAGAGTATGGAGGTGGCAGCATTAGGAGAAGGCCACCGAGTGACACAATTACAGAGTCCGGAGTTTGCAACATCAGGAAAAGGCCACCGAGTGGCACAATGACTGATTCTGGAGGTGGCAGCATTAGGAAAAGGCTACTGAATTGGCACAATGACAGAATATGGAGTTGGCAGCATCAGGAGAAGGCCAATGAGTGGCACAATGACAGAGTCTGAAGGTGGAAGCATTATAAGGAGGCCACCGAGTGGAACAATGACTGAGTCTTGAGTTAGCAGCTGCATTAGGATGAGTAGGCCACCTAGTGGCAGAATGACAGAGTATGGAGGTGGCAGCATTAGGAGAATGCCACCGAGTGACACAATTACAGAGTCTGGAGTTGGCAACATCAGGATAAGGCCACCGAGTTGCACAATGACAAAGTCTGGAGGTGACAGCATCAGGAGAAGGCCACCGAGTGATACAATAACACAGTCTGGAGTTGGCAGCATAAGGAAAAGGCCATTGAGTTGCACAATGACAGAGTATGAAGGTGGCAGCATTAGGAGAATGCCACCGAGTGGCACAATGACCGAGTCTGGAGTTTGCAGCAGTATGAGGAGGTGTCACGGTGGGGAGTGGGTGAAACCCCCCACCATGCGGTGTCAAAGGGTAAAAGGGGATCAGCCTGGCCAAAAGGAGTAATAAGGGAGCAGGTCACCTCCTACAGCGTCCCTAATCCTCTCACAATGACACAGTCTGGAGTTGGCAGCAGTATGAGGAGGCCAATGAGTGGCACAATGACAGAGTCTGGAGGTGGAAGCAGTATAAGGAGGCCATGAGTGGCACAATGACTGAGTCTTGAGTTAGCAGCAGCATGAGAAGGCCACCGAGTGGCTCAATGACATAGTCTGGAGGTGGCAGCATTAGGAGAAGGCCACCGAGTGACACAATTACAGAGTCCGGAGTTGGCAACATCAGGAAAAGGCCACTGAGTGGCACAATGACTGATTCTGGAGGTGGCAGCATTAGGAAAAGGCCACTGAATTGGCACAATGACAGAATCTGGAGTTGGCAGCAGTATGAGGAGGCTAATGAGTAGTAGAATGACAGAGTCTGTAGGTGGCAGCATCAGGAAAAGACAACTGAGTGGCACAATGACACAGTGTGGAGTTGGCAGCATCAGGAGAAGGCCAACGAGTGGTACAATGACAGAGTCTGGAGGTGGAAGCAGTATAAGGAGGCCACCGAGAGGCACAATGACCGAGTCTTGAGTTAGCAGCAGCATGAGGAGGCCCCCGAGTGGCTCAATGACAAAGTCTGGAGGTGGCAGCATTAGGAGAAGGCCACCGAGTGACACAATTACAGAGTCCGGAGTTGGCAACATCAGGATAAGGCCACCGAGTGGCACAATGACAAAGTCTGGAGGTGGCAGCATCAGGACAAGGCAACCGAGTGTTACAATAACACAGTCTGGAGGTGGAAGCAGTATAAGGAGGTCACCGAGTAGCACAATGACTGAGTCTGGAGGGGGCAGCATTAGGAGAAGGCCACTGAGTGGCGCAATGACAGAGTATGGAGTTGGCAGCAGTATGAGGAGGACACCAAGTGGCACAATGACATTGTCTGGAGTTGGCAGCATCAGGATAAGGCACAATGACAAAGTCTGAGGTGGCAGCAGTGTGAGGAGGCCACCTAGTGGCAGAATGACAGAGTCTGTAGGTGGCAGCATCAGGATAAGACAACCGAGTGGCACAATGACACAGTGTGGAGTTGGCAGCATCAGGAGAATGCCAACGAGTGGCACAATGACAGAGTCTGGAGGTGGAAGCAGTTTAAGGAGGCCACCGAGTGGCACAATTACCGAGTCTTGAGTTAGCAGCAGCATGAGGAGGCCACCGAGTGGTTCAATGACATAGTCTGGAGGTGGCAGCATTAGGAGAAGGCCATTGATTGGCACAATGACAGAGTCTGGAGGTGGCAGCAGTATGAGGAGGCCACCTAGTGGCAGAATGACAGAGTATGGAGATGGCAGCATTAGAAGAATGCCACTGAGTGGCACAATGACAGAGTCTGGAGTTTGCAGCAACAGGATAAGGCCATTTATTGGCACAATGACAGAGTCTGGAGGTGGCAGCAGTATGAGGAGGCCACCTAGTGGCAGGATGACAGAGTATGGAGGTGGCAGCATTAGGAGAATGCCACCGAGTGGCACAATTACCGAGTCTGGAGTTTGCAGCAGTATGAGGAGGTGTCATGGTGGGGAGTGGGGGAAACCCCCCACCATGGGGTGTCAAAGGGTAAAAGGGGATCAGACTGGCCAAAAGGAGTAATAAGGGAGCAGGTCACCTCATACATCGTCCCTAATCCTCTCCCAATGACACAGTCTGGAGGTGGAAGCAGTATAATGAGACCACTGAGTGGCACAATGACTGATTCTGGAGGTGGCAGCATTAGGAAAAGGCCACTGAATTGGCACAATGACGGAGTCTGGAGTTGGCAGCAGTATAAGGAGGCCACCGAGTGGCAGAATGACAGAATCTGTAGGTGGCAGCATCAGGATAAGACAACCGAGTGGCACAATAACCGAGCCTGGAGTTTGAAGCATTATGAGGAGGTGTCACGGTGGGGAGTGGGGGAAACCCCCCACCATGCGGTGTCAAAGGGTAAAAGGGGATCAGCCTGGCCAAAAGGAGTAATAAGAGAGCAGGTCACCTCCTACAGCGTCCCTAATCCTCTCCCAATCACACAGTCTGGAGGTGGAAGCAGTATAAGGAGACCACCGAGTGGCACATTGACTGATTCTGGAGGTGGCAGCATTAGAAAATGGCCACTGAATTGGCACAATGACAAAATCTGGAGTTGGCAGCAGTATGAGGAGGCTACCGAGTGGCGGAATGACAGAGTCTGTAGGTGGCAGCATCAGGATAAGACAACCGAGTGGCACAATGACACAGTGTGGAGTTAGCAGCAGCATGAGGAGGCCACCGAGTGGCCCAATGACTGAGTCTGGAGGTGGCAGCTTTAGGAGAAGGCCACCGAGTGGCACAATTACAGAGTCTGGAGTTGACAACATCAGGAAAAGGCCGCCGAGTGGCACAATTACATAGTCTGGAGGTGGCAACATTACGAAAAGGCCACCGAGTGACACAATTACAGAGTCCGGAGTTGGCAACATCAGGTTAAGGCTACCGAGTGGCTCAATGACAAAGTCTGGAGGTGGCAGCATAAGGAGAAGGCCACCGAGTGTTACAATGACACAGTCTGGAGTTGACAGCATAAGGAAAAGGCCACGAGTCGCACAATGACAAAGTCTGGAGTTGGCCCCATCAAGAGAAGTCCACCGTCTGGAGGTGGAAGCAGTAAAAGGAGGCCACCGAGTAGCACAATGACTGAGTCTGGAGGGAACAGCATTAGGAGAAGGCCACTGAGTGGCGCAATGACCGAGTATGGAGTTGGCAGCAGTATGAGGAGGACACCGAGTGGCACAATGACATTGTCTGCACCTATATACAGGTTGTGCTGACTCAATTCCCAATTTTTTTTCTTTGTAGTATGTATTGGAGGCGTGGTGATCTCCTTTGAGTCATGCACACCTGACCAGTTAATCTGTATAAAACTGAGTCTGCTTATATAGAACCTACCAGTGGCCATTTGGCTCCAGGAGAAGTATATGGTGGGCTCAGCGTGCATGTTGGTACTTGCATCCCTGGATCCGATGAAAGCTGTAATGGCACCGGACGGGGTTAAAAGCAGAGTGTGCTTGGCGTGCACGCTGACCTGCATTCCCTGGATTTTGTGTGGCTGTCATGGCCCATGAACAGGTAGGAACTAGTGATAGGGACCACTCAAATGGAGGCAACCTTGATGCGGTGAGTGGCTTATTACGCTTTGGCCAAAATGTACACCAATGTCTCATCCAGCATGGAGGCAGGGCAGAATGCTGGATATATAGTGCGATCACATTTGTATTCTCCGTTTGTATATGTTTTTCGCCATAGTGATCTGCACCTATATACAGGTTGTGCTGACTCAATTCCCAAATTTTTTTCATTGTCTGGAGGTGGCAGCATCAGGATAAGGCCATTGATTGGCACAATGACAGAGTCTGGAGGTGGCAGCAGTATGAGGAGGCCACCTAGTGGCAGAATGACAGAGTATGGAGGTGGCAGCATTAGGAGAATGCCACCAAGTGGCACAATGACCGAGTCTGGAGTTTGAAGCAGTATGAGGAGGTTTCACGGTGGGGAGTGGGGGAAACCCCCCACCGTGCGGTGTCAAAGGGTAAATGGTAATCAGCCTGGCCAAAGGAGTAATAAGGGAGCAGGTCACCTCCTACAGCGTCCCTAATTCTCCTCGTGACTCCTTACCGTATGAGCGGACCTCAATGATAGGACGGCTCATACTCTGGATTCTTAGATACCCTGAGTCGCCCTGGTAATTCCTCACCAAGGAGCCGGGAAGAGACGACTTGTTCATCCCGGTCATGGAGGAACAGGAGTCTCTATCTGAAGTCAGCCTGCAAGAAGAGGGGAACATATACAGCATATGGAGTTGGCAGGTAAGCGAAACCCATAACACACTTACCTGCCACAGCCACACTGATTGGAACCCGTGCACAAGTGCTGCTGTCCGCACCAACATTAAAAGGACACAGCACAAACCACAACCACACAGGAACCCAGGACAACCATAGCTGCAATAAACGTGAGACAGGGGAATGTCTAGCAAACATGCTGGACACCAAACATCACCAGCCATGTAACACAACACAAGACATACAACACCCTGAACATAACCCACGCAAACCAAAAAATCAGAAGGGAAAGAGACACAATAATAACATCAATGACCACAAGGGTGGCCCTCACTGGACAGATGGTCAAAGCCAGGAACCGTGAACCACCAGCATACACCAAGGCTGGAGGAAGATCGAGCTTCAGGCATCCAGCAAAGGCTAAATAGCCCAAGCAGCCACACCCACACACACAAAAACCCAGTGTTCACAAAACACTAGGAAGGGAGTTAACCCTTCCAACACTAGACAGAGGAAGGAAGTCACATAAAGGGGAAGTGCACACACAAGCATACCAAATAACACGTTACCACCGGCAACCGCAAGTGTGGCAACAGTGTCACAGCGCAAACCAAAGGCCGTGACAGGAGGCCACCGAGTGGCAGAATGACAGAGTCTGGAGTTGGCAGCAGTATGAGGAGGCCACCGAGTAGCGCAATGACCGAGTCTAGAGTTTGAAGCAGCATGAGGAGACCACCGAGTGGTAAAATTACATAGTTTGGAGTTGGCAGCATCAGGAAAAGGCCACCGATTGGCACAATGACACAGTCTGGAGGTGGAAGCAGTATAAGGAGGTTACCGAGTGGCACAATGACTGATTCTGGAGGTGGCAGTATTAGGAGGCGGTAGTGTGACATAGTGTGGAGATGGCAGCAGCAGCATCAGGATACCTTATAGAAGCAAGTTGACATAGTGTGGAGTTGGCCGCAGCAGCATCAGGATACCACAGAGTGGCAAGGTGAGATAGTGTGGTTATGGCAGCAGCATCAGGATACCACAGAGTGGCAAGGTGACATAGTGTGGAGATGGCAGCAACATCAGGAGACCACAGAGTTTTAAGGTGACATAGTGTGGAGATGACAGGAGCATCAGAAGACCACAAAGTGACCCAGTGACAGAGTGGGGCGGCGGGTGGCAATACCAGTATCCGCTGATGAAGGTGGGTGAAAGAAGGAGCACTTGGCATCAGACGGGTAGCAGCATTAGAGTAGTAGATGAGGCAGGTAGCCAGAAGAAACCAGTCTCTTTTTTCAAGGTTTGGGTGAGGCGGCATGGATGATCTAATCAGATGCATCAGGCATTGGTGGGTGGAAATCCTGGCTTATCAACGCCTGAATCATCTTGACAAAGGTCAGTCTCTCCACATTTTTGGTGGACAGGCGAGTTCTCTTTGGGGTAACTATGGCGCCCGCCACACTAAGCACCCGCTCTGATTCCACACTACTGGCCAGGCAGGAAATCTTTTCCAGGGAAAACTCTGTTAGTTGCGGCCACAAATCCAGTTTGGCTGCCCAGTAGTCCAGCGGATATTCAATGTGGGTGGGCAGGGTACTGTCCAACTATGCCACTAGTGTTGATTGGCAGGGACAAAATTAGATTTTTTGCGAATATATGCACGAATATTCGTCATATATTCTCAAATTCGCAAATTTGCTATTTTCATACACTAAATGTGTAAGGGGCATGACCTAATTCCGCAACTGTTTTCAAAGTACCCAAAGTTTGAGAAGATTGGAAAAGATGGTGGGAAGCAATTTCCGCGACAGTGAGGAAGAACTAATGGTCACTGTAAGTAATTTGACATTGCAGGAATGTATTTGATTACATTTCACTTGGAAAAAAAATGGTGGCTCTCTCACTTTTCTACTTCTGGAAAGGTGCACTACCCCTCAGCACTCCCAAATGCTGGTGATTGGAGATAGATATAAAGTTTGGATAGGGGGTCACTCAATATTAGGCAAACACACAGTAAATAGGTATCCACATAAATTTTATAGGCTTAAAAAATAAACACACTACAATATTACATATAAAACATCTCATAAAAACAATTAAAAATATACCGCAAATAGTCAAATGCACTGAAAATCTGAGATTGATTAGTGCTAATACGTCCCTGGGAGGGGCTATTTTTCAATAGCACTAGCACCCTTGAAATGGCTGTATGGCCGTAGCTGTTAAATGCTAACTCCAAGCATCATAGTCCTGAGACTGTTATGGTTGTAAGTTCCACATTAATTGAGGAGTTGTTAGTATATCCACATTGCAGCACTACTTAGATTTGTAATTATGCAGGGTACTTTACCGCTCCTATGATCGGTCCGCTTGAACACCAAGGTTTTCAAGTGTAATGCTCTGTTGTGAGCTGCAAGGACCTTTAGGCAAAGTCTATATATGAAGTTCCCCACGCTCCTGGATATGTAGTAGCGGTGGTGCTTGATATCACCGCTCTGACCTTCCAAGACCTGTGTAGTGTTCCATGTGGTTTGCTGGACAGGTCAGGTGAGCTGTAATTCCAGGCGGGGTTTTCAAATCTCTTTGGTGCAGATAGTTTAAAGCTTTCAATCCAAGTGTAGATACACGATTGTAGATAATTCTTCTTAGCAGTCCCTCACTGTCATACCAAACGCGTTTCGGGGTGAAGAGACCCCTTCCTCAGTGGTTTAACAGTGGAGGTATAATGTCCTCTTTTATATAGTGTCCATGATTAACAGGTGTGGGTTGAAACATGGGTTGGACCATGGGTTGGATCAGTGAGGGATATCTTGAAGACCAGGAAACCTATTTACTGTGTGTTTGCCTAATATTGAGTGACCCCCTATCCAAACTTTATATCTATCTCCATTCACCAGCATTTGGGAGTGCTGAGGGGTAGTGCACCTTTCCAGAAGTAGAAAAGTGAGAGAGCCACCATTTTCTTTTCCAATTGTACTTTTTTCTCCCATTGGTTGAGCTCCCACTGATCTACTATGAATATTTGGCAACACATGGATATTAAATATAAGACAATTGACAATTATAATTTTGATACATCTGTGGAGAATCACGATGATTCCGGAAGGAACATTGATGAAATATTTGGCAATTTAGAAAAATTAGTACAGAAACAATTGCGGAATAAGTGGGAAATAAGAGCACTTAATCAATATGTACAAAGTGGGCTCATCCCCAAAGGGTTAAAACTAACCAAAACCCCAGCTTCGGATCTAATGAATGATGCTTTCAAAAAAGAATGGGACACCTTCCTCAAAACACAGTCAACAAACCTGATTCATATGATTATCAGTAGACGCACACAAATTCTAACGGATATTTCAGAACAGGTGACTGACTTGAGGAAGGTGGTAGACTCATTTCCCAACAATGAACAAATACATAGATGGCAACAAAGAATATGTAGAAATTTGGATGCCCTGGAGAAAGATATCATATATAAAAAATCCAAAAAACTAAAAAACTCCAACCTTAATGATGTCCAAAATATTAGTACAGAAGAAGATACTAACGATTACCACAATCAATGTACACAGTCACAGACACAACAGGTCACTAATAAGAAGGGACATACAAATTCATATAATGTCCCCACTAATAATAGATACGAATCACTTTCATCACCTCTTTTTTTAGATTATACACCCCCGCACCACAAAACAAAAATGAAAAAAGTTCGGACACCAACACCAACAAGGAAAGTAGAGAGGGAACACAGACAGACACATCATTACAATCTGAGACACCGACAAACACCAATAAAAGAGCCACTATACAGACGGAATCACAATCACCATTATCCATCACAGACCCACTACCCTGCACAGGACTACGAATTGAGGACACACAAGAAGGTACAACCATACAGGAGAGAAGGAAGATCAGAAGAGGGAGACACTGTAAGACGAAACAGATACGAGAAACAGAACCCATATCGAGTATAGTCAATTTAAGTAACACTGAACTTACAGAGGTACAAATAAATTTGCTTAATAAAGGCTTGAAATACACTCCAACCACCAAGCTAGACAAATTTTCCACTTATATAGGGGTGGAAAAGTTCATTCGAAAACTCTGCTTGAAAAAATATTTTATAAAAAAAAACATAATAAAGGAATTAAATGGGGATTTTAACAGCAATAAATATGTACATACAGGATTAAAAACGAGTTCTAAACAATATCCGAAACAAGAGATCAGCCATCAAATGGCAACTTTTAAAAAATGTGTAGAGAACGATTTGAGGAAATTAAAAGGATATAATATAAAAAATAATCTTACCAAGAGAGAGACTGAGGCTATTAAACAATTCCAATCTGCCAATAATATAACTATTAGACCAGCGGACAAAGGGGGCGCTATAGTGGTTTTAAACACAGAAGACTATAATCAGGAGTGTTTGAGACAGTTACAGGATGAAACCACATACATAAAACTCAAACAAGACCCCACAGAGGAATATTTTAGATTATTAGTGCAATATTGTAAAAAAGGGACTGAATCTGGGATTTTATTGGAACAAGAGGCTAAATATATTACCAATACTGAAAAAAGATTACCAATATTATATTGTATTCCCAAGATTCATAAAGACCCAGAAAACCCTCCAGGTAGACCCATAATATCAGGGATCAATTCAATCTCCTCCAATCTATCAGGGTATATAGACAGGTTATTACAACCTGCGGTTAAAAATATACCGTCGTACATAAAAGACAGTACAGATATTATCAAAACATTGGAGGAGATGGACTTCAAAAATGGGTGGATTTTAGGCACCCTAGATGTGAATTCCCTCTATACAATAATTGACCATAAATTGGGATTGAGGGCCCTATACCAACAACTTACCACCCATAATACTATGAAGGAAGAACAGATCCTATATACAATAGAGGGAGTAGAATACATATTGACACATAATTATTTCTCATTTAATGAAGAATTCTATGTACAAAGAAAAGGAACTGCCATGGGTACCAGATTCGCCCCTAGTTATGCTAATTTATTTATGGCCCAGTGGGAAGCCACTACTATTAGGCCGATATTAGGGGCGGGTCTGGTACTATGGCGCAGATACATAGATGATGTAATATTTATATGGCAGGATACAGCAACAGCACTATCATCATTCTTGGAAGAAATAAATGAAAATAATTGGAACCTCAAATTTACATCCACTACTAGTGATGCTAATATACAATTTCTAGATCTTAATATCACTGTAGGAGATAATCAACTTATATGTAACACATATCAAAAGGCAGTAACTAAAAACAGTTACATATTATACACAAGCTGCCATTTACCCAGATGGCTGACTAATGTGCCAAAAAGTCAATTTAGGAGGATAAAACGCAACTGTACCCAAGAATCACAATTTGAGATGGAAGCAGAGGTACTAAAACAACAATTTATAGAAAAACAATACCCCACACACCTCTTGGAGGGATCATTAGAGGAAATTAGAACAATGAAGAGGGAAGAGTTTTTTGTCCCCAAGCAGAAAGAAACAACAGAAGGCGCATTGAGAATGATCCTGCCTTTCCATGCACAATATAAAGGCATGGAGAGAAAATTTAAAAATACTGGCATCATCTGCTTGGGGATAAAATAATTGGACCCCTGCTAAACACCATACCTCAAATTACATATACTAGGGTCCCCAATTTGGGTCTTAAAGTTGCCCCATCAGTGAAAAAGAAGAATCCCACTATACAAGGGAAACAAAATTGGTTATCCTTTAGTGGTTTTTACAGATGTGGACGTTGTTCCAACTGTAAAATCACTAAATTTCCTAAAAAAAACTTTGAAAGCACAATCAACACAAAACTCATTTTCGATGGATATTAAGGAAGGGTTGACATGTGACTCAACAAGTGTTATTTATATAATTGAATGTCCGTGCCGCAAACAATACATTGGCAGAACTAAGCAAACTTTGAAAAAGAGAGTGTCAGAACATGTCGCAAACATTAAGAAGGGATATGAACTACATTCACTATCCAAACACTATAAAGATCATCATGGTAGTGACCCATCAAGCCTCAAATATATAGCGTTAGAAAAAGTCAAACACACATGGAGAGGGGGCAATCATATCCTCCAGATGTCCAGGATGGAATCTAAGAGGATATTTGAGTTCAATACCCTACTACCAAAAGGATTGAATGCAGATATGGAGTTATTTGGCTTCTTATAAATGGGGCGTTGGCCTGGCGGGACAGAGACATCTGTGTCAGGCTGTTTTTTCCAGCACCCAGATCTCTCTCTCCTGTTAGCTCAGCGCCCCCTATTCATCTATACCTATATATCTAGAATACTGAATAGCCATCAAAACCGAAAATGACACTTCACTCAACATTCTTCAAAATATTTATAGTAACAATATATGAGTCCCATCTCGATTCCATATTTTGAATGTATACAATGCATTAATTTCACATTTTAACTTCACTAATGTATCCAATTTTATCATATGAACCATTTTAACTCAATTCCGGAAAAAACGCATTGAAAACGCAAAATTTTTTTTTTTTTAAATTTTTTTTTATTTTATTTTTTTCCGGATTTTATGCATTTTTATGTCTAATATGTTTTATGTCTAATATATGTATTAAAGTAATTCATACCGCATGAATTGTAAAATTGAATGATAAATCTGTCAATAGAGCCAGAATATATGAAATATAAACCAGTTATAATAAGGGACATGCTCCAACATTTGGATCTGATTTCCTGGTCTTCAAGATATCCCTCACTGATCCAACCCATGGTCCAACCCATGTTTCAACCCACACCTGTTAATCATGGACACTATATAAAAGAGGACATTATACCTCCACTGTTAAACCACTGAGGAAGGGGTCTCTTCACCCCGAAACGCGTTTGGTATGACAGTGAGGGACTGCTAAGAAGAATTATCTACAATCGTGTATCTACACTTGGATTGAAAGCTTTAAACTATCTGCACCAAAGAGATTTGAAAACCCTGCCTGGAATTACAGCTCACCTGACCTGTCCAGCAAACCACATGGAACACTACACAGGTCTTGGAAGGTCAGAGCGGTGATATCAAGCACCACCGCTACTACATATCCAGGAGCGTGGGGAACTTCATATATAGACTTTGCCTAAAGGTCCTTGCAGCTCACAACAGAGCATTACACTTGAAAACCTTGGTGTACAAGCGGACCGATCATAGGAGCGGTAAAGTACCCTGCATAATTACAAATCTAAGTAGTGCTGCAATGTGGATATACTAACAACTCCTCAATTAATGTGGAACTTACAACCATAACAGTCTCAGGACTATGATGCTTGGAGTTAGCATTTAACAGCTACGGCCATACAGCCATTTCAAGGGTGCTAGTGCTATTGAAAAATAGCCCCTCCCAGGGACGTATTAGCACTAATCAATCTCAGATTTTCAGTGCATTTGACTATTTGCGGTATATTTTTAATTGTTTTTATGAGATGTTTTATATGTAATATTGTAGTGTGTTTATTTTTTAAGCCTATAAAATTTATGTGGATACCTATTTACTGTGTGTTTGCCTAATATTGAGTGACCCCCTATCCAAACTTTATATCTATCTTGATTACATTTCACATGCATGTCAGAACAATTACTTTATGTGCAGATAGAGTGTTATAAAATATTTGGATTTGTGAAAATTGCTACTTATGATGCAATACATACAACTTCACATTTTATCAGGTCTAAGTAGATATTACTGATTGGTGCACTAAGTATTGTTGTGACATCACAGCACTATGTAAGGAGCATGTATGTATGGACAGCAGAGAAATATCTCTCACATGCACATTGCACATCCATTTTCCTGCCGCACACCATATACGGGGGGTCTATAGATTAGAGTTTGTGTCCTGTTAGTCAGGACTCAGGAGAAGCTTTCTTTGTCTGACTGACAGTTATTGCTGGTTCATTTAGAGTTACCCAGAATGCACCACTGGGAGGCGAACCAGCTGTACACCCCATACTTCACTAGACAGGTACAACTCTGCTCAGCTGGCCAATATCCAATTGCTCAGACTCCACACACATACAATTGCAATACAATCTGATCTTATAACGGTAACATTAAATCTAATATTTTCCATTCAAAGACTTAAATAATTTTTTATGTTTTGTTAAGGACATTATTTTCAATACTTGTATTAAAAAAAATTGGGATTATATGCTTGCATCTTTATCCTGCAGCGCATGTTGGAGCGGGGCTACGACTGCACCCAAGTCCACGCAGAGAAGCAGACCATTGTGAGTGAGATCCTGCCTGAGCTGAAAAGAAAATTTAAGGTCAATCACCCTTGGATGGCCGTATTGAAAAAAATGGTCTGATTTGAAGCGTCGGAACTCGGATCGGATTAGACAGATCTGTGACAGAAACCCAGGTACAATGCTTACATTACTTTTGTATCTTTCTCCAACACTCTGTGATGTATATATACAGTTATAAAAATAACTATTTCATCCCTTTACAAATGAATATCTAATTAACTGGTGTGACATGTAGCAAATCAGCCGGTTACATCATACATTCATCTCTACCTCGCCATCAGTATAAATATATATACACACAGCGAGGTACAAATGTATGATGTAACCAGCTGATTTTGTACATTTCACACACACAGAAAGATGATACATACCCGTAATTTGATTTTCCATTTCGCCTCCACAATGGCACTAAGCAGGAGGAGGGGTACCCCGCCTCCCAGGGACAGGAAACAATGTGGAGAACCAACCTTTAAAAGCCTCCTCCCATGTTCCTTCTCCAGTAAGTAACTCAAAGATGATGCTGAACATAAGAGTTTATTAAAGAAAAGAAACAGAGCACCATGCAAAAATAATCAAGATACATCGAAAATTGACATAGGAAATCATAAGGGTGGGAAATACCAGTGCCGTTGTGGAGGCTAAATGGAAAATCAAATTACCGGTAAGTAATTATCCTCTTTTCCATGCGCCTCCCCAATGGCACTAAACAGGAGGATTATCAGAGAAGCCATCAAGCCCCTTAGGGTGTGACCACCGCAGACAGGACCTTGCGTCCAAAGGAGAGGTCACTGTTGGAGGCAATGTCCAGCCTATAGTGATTGAAAAAGGTGTTTGGGCAAGACCAAGTGGCCCCCTGACATATTTGATTTAGGGAGGCGGAAGCATTTTCCGCCCAGGAGGTAGAAACAGCCCTGGTGGAATGGGCCGTTAGCTGAGATGGAGGAGAAGAACAAATAGGAAGATTCAGACTCCAGCACTCACTTTTTTGAAGTGTCAAATTCTCCGTCTTTATTTAGCAATTGTGCACAGACAATACAGGACTCAAATTCTCTCTGGTGTAGGCTGTTGACGCGTTTCGAAAGGTTCTTATTCGTAACAGTGGTGCGCATCTGGTGTTCTCAGGTATAAGTAAGAGCTCAAATGTGTGTAATTAGCGCTGTAGTCACTCCCACCTTTTGCTATGCACAAGGTGGGGGAAGGGGAATAGCATGGAGGAATTGAGATTCCTCCCCTTTGCGCAACACATGTCTCTAATAATTATCACCTGGAGCATCAGATTCATTCCATTCGAATATCTGACATACAGAGATTTACATAATGTTACTTTAAAAACAAGCTTGATACAATACATACAGATTGTCTCTTCTAACATAATAAAAGTTATGTAACATGCAGATAAAATAATAGAAATACAATGCAGAAAAACTCTAACTGGTCTGCTGCGATTAAATAGGTATCCATTCACATTATAGTTGCGTTACTTCTCAGTTTAATTTTTCAGAGAATGCTACTGAATATTTTGATGAAAGATATACATAATTGTGGGACATGCATACCACAAAAAGGAAAAGAAAGAAAAGAAAAGAGCAACATTTAATAAAAGTGCATGATTTCCCTTCTCATATTTAATCCTTTTGGATACCTTGTTTCCAGTTTGAATATCCAAAAGGCCTCTCTCAGATTAACTTGGTGTTTTATATCCCCTCCTCTGATGGAGGTTTTTACATGTTCTATGGCATATGTTTTGAAATACTTGGGGCTACGATTGTGTTTTTCAATAAAATGTCTTGCCACATTTGATATATTAGTATAAGAGGGGTTATCTATATAGTTTAGGTGTTCCAAAATTCTGTTTTTGAATTTTCTTATAGTACACCCTATATACACTCACCTAAAGAATTATTAGGAACACCATACTAATACGGTGTTGGACCCCCTTTTGCCTTCAGAACTGCCTTAATTCTATGTGGCATTGATTCAACAAGGTGCTGATAGCATTCTTTAGAAATGTTGGCCCATATTGTTAGGATAGCATCTTGCAGTTGATGGAGATTTGAGGGATGCACATCCAGTGCACCAAGCTCCCGTTCCACCACATCCCAAAGATGCTCTATTGGGTTGAGATCTGGTGACTGTGGGGGCCATTTTAGTACAGTGAACTCATTGTCATGTTCAAGAAACCAATTTGAAATTATTCGAGCTTTGTGACATGGTGCATTATCCTGCTGGAAGTAGCCATCAGAGGATGGATACATGTTCTCATTCTGTTTACGCCAAATTCGGACTCTACCATTTGAATGTCTCAACAGAAATCGAGACTCATCAGACCAGGCAACATTTTTCCAGTCTTCAACAGTCCAATTTTGGTGAGCTCGTGCAAATTGTAGCCTCTTTTTCCTATTTCTAGTGGAGATGAGTGGTACCCGGTGGGGTCTTCTGCTGTTGTAGCCCATCCGCCTCAAGGTTGTGCATGTTGTGGCTTCTCAAATGCTTTGCTGCATACCTCAGTTGTAACGAATGGTTATTTCAGTCAACATTGCTCTTCTATCAGCTTGAACCAGTCGGCCCATTCCCCTGTGACCTCTAGCATCCACAAGGCATTTTTGCCCACAGGACTGCCGCATACTGGATGTTTTTCCCTTTTCACACCATTCTTTGTAAACCCTAGAAATGGTTGTGCGTGAAAATCCCAGTAACTGAGCAGATTGTGAAATACTCAGACCGGCCCGTCTGGCACCAACAACCATGCCACGCTCAAAATTGCTTAAATCACCTTTCTTTCCCATTCTGACATTCAGTTTGGAGTTCAGGAGATTGTCTTGACCAGGACCACCCCCCTAAATGTATTGAAGCAACTGCCATGTGATTGGTTGACTAGATAATTGCATTAATGAGAAATAGAACTGGTGTTCCTAATAATTCTTTAGGTGAGTGTCCATTTTGTCGCATTGTTCACACCAGATCACATAAACTACTGCTTTTGTGTTGCAGTTGATGTAAGACTTGATATTATAAGTCTGTGTGTGATCTGTGTTGGAAAAGGTTTTTGTATTTTGTACATAATTACAAGTGCGGCATCGCTGACTACCGCAGCGTGTGAACCCCTTGTATGTCAGCCATGTATCTGTTTGTGGGTAAATTTCCCGTACAAACATGGAAGGGGACAGAGAGTTTCCTATTGTTTGAGGTCTTTTTGATACTATCCTACAGCCCTCTTTTAATACCGTATTGAGTATGTTATCTTCATATAATACCGGAAGGTATTTTTTTATAATATTTTGAATTGTATTATATTGACGGCTGTACGTGAGTACCAAAGTAGGTTGTGTTGTTCTATTCTTATTATCTTCCGTTAGCTCTCCCTTTATACTTCTTGATTCAATATTATTATTTTTTCTGACAACATGTTTAGAATGTTTGTTTATCATTTTATTTTTAGGGTTATTTTTGTTATTTTTAAACAACAGAAATTCCCTAGGTCTGTTTTTTTGCTATTTGGAGGCCTCTTAAGATCATCCATTCAGGATATTTTCTTTCCAAAAGGCGCTGCCATATTACATAACATTCCCTTTTGAAAGCTTCTATTGTATTGCAGTTTCTCCTGGCCCGTATAAATTCACCCACTGGGATGGATTTGATGGTATGATAACAGTGATGACTATCTGCCCGTAAAATTGTATTCCCTGCAATCTCTTTTCTGTATGTTTCTGTTTGGATAATTTTATCTGGAATACCTATAAGTTTTAGGTCCAGAAAATTCATCATACTAGAATTCTCACTGTATGTGAATTTGAGATTGTAGGTATTATTTTGTAAATACTGTATGAACTTAGGTACGGCAGGCACATCGCTGCTCCATATTATGAGCAAATCGTCGATGTACTTGCCGTACCAGTTCAAACAGTGGGCAAAGGGATTATTAGTACTTTATATGTATTTTTGCTCCCAGTAAGTCATAGTTAAGTTGGCCAGGGCTGGGGAATATTTGGCCCCCATTGAAACTCCCTGTGATTGAAGGTAAAACACATTATCAAATAAAAAATAGTTATGGCACATGAGGAAGCGGGTTACATCAAGGACATAATCTATGAAGTCATCCCCATATCCACTGTACTTATGGAGATGATACTCCAAAGCTTCTAGTGCAATGGAATGTGGGATTGAAGGGTATAATGCTACCACGTCTACCGTGAGCCATCTATATTGTGATTTCCATTGTTTATTGTAAAATGACCGGAGGACCTCTGATGTGTCCCTGATGTAACCCGGTGTCCTCTTGACCATAGGTTGGATTATGCAGTCCAGCCAATTGCCAAGTCTTTCTGTTAGAGACCCTATACCACTAACTATAGGGCGCAGGGGTGGCGGATTTAGTTTATTATGGATCTTAGGGACTGCATGCATGATCGGGGTAATTGGATAGTCTACATTCATATAGTCATATTGCTTTTGTGTTATAAATGCATGATTTAAACCTATCCTTAGGATTTGTATATATTCTATTTGATATTTCACAATAGGGTTGGAGGGAAGTTTGATATATGTGTCAGCCTCTCCCAAAATTTTCATTACTTGATTGTAATATACATCTCTATCTAGGACGACAACAGATCCCCCCTTGTCTGCCATTTTTATTATTATTTTTTTGTTATCTGATAGCTCTTTTAGAGCTTGTTTCTGTTTTTTTGGAGACATTGTGGGATATGCTGGCGTCCTTAAGAGTATCATGCACTTGTTTTAATTCCTTCTCGACTAATTCCTGAAACAGATCCATATTTGGAGTACGAGACATTAGTGGGTAAAAGTAAGGATTGGGCGTTTTGAAACTATACATATTAAGAGGATTTGTTTCCTGTTCATTTTCCCCCTGAAGATCCTCCAAACACGTCAGAGTTAATTGCTCCTGAAATTCCATACCAACATATTGGTTATGTATGGTTGGAGTATCCGACATGTTGGTAGGATGTTCAGGGGGATGGACATCAAAGAAATGCCTGGCTACTGTCAGTTGTCTAATAAACCTGTTTATATCCAGCAGTGTCATAAATAAATCAAAATTCACACTCGGCACAAAGTTCAAACCTAATCTTAGTACATGTATTTGTTGTTGTGTTAAAGTCTCTTTGGACAAATTAATTACATCATTATTATTACTTTTTTCTGCGGTTAAAGGTACATTAATTACCTCCTCTTCTGTCGGGTTGCCATTGTATGTCCTTTTTCTATGTTTGCGCCCCGCTCTCCGTTTTTTGCTGGAGTTGAGTAATAATTTTTGTTCGGTTTGTTCATTTTGTAATATGAGGTTTTTAGATCTTGTTGTTTCATTTATTCTTTCTTGAGGAAGCTCCTGTGTGGAATCTTGAGATAAATCACTAAGTTCCATGGTATCCAATTCTGATGAAAAGTTCACTTTTGGTGAATACCCTTGTCCTTTACCTTTTCTATTTGTTTTTTTTCTTTTTTTAAATGGATTTTGGGGTCGAGAAAGGGTTCTCTCTCCTACCCCATTCATATATCTGATTATGCTGGTAGTCATATAAGTCTCTTTGGAATTTTTTATGCTTCATTTCGATGATGTGTTCTTCCATTTCTTTTATATTAGCACTCATATTTTTTTGTAACGTTTCATATTCCATTATATTTTCAGGTCTGTTTAGTTTTTGTTTTAGTACATTAATATCTGTTTGTAGATGCTGTAATTTTTCCCCCTCATATCTGACAATGAGTGTCATAAGTTTGGTGGAACAGTCCGTAAGTATTTGATTCCATTAGAGTACAAATTGCTGCGAAAAGACAATAGTTGGAATTTTCTTTATGCGTAATCCTCTCGGAATAATATTTTTCTAGAGAAAAATATTTTTCTAGCGCTGGCCTGATGCGCATGTGCACTTCGCTCAACGAAGCCGCTGCCAGGAGTCCGCGGCGCATCAGGCTGAGCCTAGTGCGCAGGCGCCGGATCTAGCAGAGGGACGGGAGGATTGCGAAGGCGGGGCTGAGGTGAGGAAGGCGGCGCTGGGCACCAGACGGTGAGGGGTGTGGGCGGGCACCCTGGGTTAACGTAAAACCCCTTGGGCACCTTAGGTAGGTGAATGACAGCTTATAAAAACCAGTTTTTTGGGCTAATAGAGCCACAAGCAGGTTTAATAAGGGCAGTTTAGGACTCATGTTATTAGTACGGACCTGGCCATATGTTTAGCTTATAGTGCTCAAATCTCATAACAGAATCCCTTTAACCACTTCAGCCCCCCTAGCTTAAACACCCTTAATGACCAGGCCACTTTTTACACTTCTGCACTACACTACTTTCACGGTTTATTGCTCGGTCATGCAACTTACCACCCAAATGAATTTTACCTCCTTTTCTTCTCACTAATAGAGCTTTTATTTGGTGGTATTTCATTGCTGCTGACATTTTTACTTTTTTTGTTATTAATCGAAATTTAACGAAATTTTTGCAAAAAAAAGAAATTTTTCACTTTCAGTTGTAATTTTTTTTAAAAAAAACGACATCCATATATAAATTTTTCGCTAAATTTATTGTTCTACATGTCTTTGATGAAAAAAAAATGTTTGGGTAAAAAAAAAATGGTTTCGGTAAAAGTTATAGCGTTTGCAAACTATGGTACAAAAATGTGAATTTTCACTTTTTGAAGCAGCTCTGACTTTCTGAGCACCTGTCATGTTTCCTGAGGTTCTACAATGCCCAGACAGTAGAAAAACCCCACAAATGACCCAATTTCGGAAAGTAGACACCCTAAGGTATTCGCTGATGGGCATAGGGAGTTCATAGAACTTTTTATTTTTTGTCACAAGTTAGAGGAAAATGATGATTTTTTTTTATTTTTATTTTTCCTTATAAAGTCTCATATTCCACTAACTTTTGACAAAAAATAAAAACTTCCATGAACTCACTATGCCCATCAAGAAATACCTTGGGGTGTATTCTTTTCAAAATGGGGTCACTTGTAGGGTAGTTATACTGCCCTGGCATTCTAGGGGCCCTAATGTGTGAGAAGTAGTTTGAAATCAAAATGTGTAAAAAATGCCCTGTGAAATCCGAAAGGTGCTCTTTGGAATGTGGGCCCCTTTGCCCACCTAGGCTGAAAACATACCACATCTGGTATCGCCGTACTCAGGAGAAGTTGGGCAATGTGTTTTGGGCTGTCATTTTACATATATCCATGCTGGGTGAGAGAAATATCTCGGTCAAATGCCAACTTTGTATAAAAAAATGGGAAAAGTTGTCTTTTGCCGAGATATTTCTCTCACCCAGCATGGGTATATGTAAAAACACACCCCAAAACACATTGCCCAACTTCTTCTGAGTACGGCGATACCAGATGTGTGACACTTTTTTGCAGCCTAGGTGGGCAAAGGGACCCACATTCCAAAGAGCACCTTTCGGATTTCACAGGGCATTTTTTACACATTTTGATTTCAAACTACTTCTCAAATGCCAGGGCAGTATAACTACCCCACAAGTGACCACATTTTGGAAAGAAGACACTCCAAGGTATTTCGTGATGGGCATAGTGAGTTCATGGAAGTTTTTATTTTTTGTCACAAGTTAGTGGAATATGAGACTTTGTAAGAAAAAAATTAAAAAAATAAATCATCATATTCCGCTAACATGTGACTAAAAATAAAAAATTCTAGGAACTCGCCATGCCCCTCACGGAATACCTTGGGGTGTCTTCTTTCCAAAATGGGGTCACTTGTGGGGTAGTTATACTGCCCTGGCATTTTAGGGGCCCGAATGCGTGAGAAGTAGTTTGAAATCAAAATCTATAAAAAATGCCCTGTGAAATCCGAAAGGTGCTCTTTGGAATGTGGACCCATTTGGCCACCTAGGCTGCAAAAAAGTGTCACACATCTGGTATCTCCGTACTCAGAAGAAGTAGGGCAATGTGTTTTGGGGTGTCTTTTTACATATACCTATGCTGGGTGAGAGAAATATCTTGTCAAAAGACAACTTTTACCATTTTTTTATACAAAGTTGGCATTTGACCAAAATATTTATCTCACCGAGTATGGGTATGTAAAATGACACCCCAAAACACATTGCCCAACTTCTCCTGAGTACGGCGATACCAGATGTGTGACACTTTTTTGTAGCCTAGGTGGGCAAAGGGGCCCACATTCCTTTTATGAGGGCATTTTTAGACATTTGGATCCCAGACTTCTTCTCAATCTTTAGGGCCCCTAAAATTCCAGGGCAGTATAAATACCCCACATGTGACCCCATTTTGGAAAGAAGACACCCCAAGGTATTCAATGAGGGGCATGGCGAGTTCATAGAATTTTTTTTTATTTTGGCACAAGTTAGCGGAAAAAGATTTTTTTTTGTTTTTTCTCACAAAGTCTCCCTTTCCGCTAACTTGGGACAAAAATCTCAATCTTTCATGGACTCAATATGCCCCTCACGGAATACCTTGGGGTGTCTTCTTTCCGAAATGGGGTCACATGTGGGGTATTTTCACTGCCCTGGCATTTTAAGGGGCCCTAAAGCGTGAGAAGAAGTCTGGAATATAAATGTCAAAAAATTTTTACGCATTTGGATTCCGTGAGGGGTATGGGGAGTTCATGTGAGATTTTATTTTTTGACACAAGCTAGTGGAATATGAGACTTTGTAAGAAAAACAAAACAAAAAAAATAAATAAATTTCCGCTAACTTGTGCCAAAAAAATGTCTGAATGGAGCCTTACAGGGGGGTGATCAATGACAGGGGGGTGATCAATGACAGGGGGGTGATCAGGGAGTCTATATGGGGTGATAACCCCCTGTCATTGATCACCCCCCTGTAAGGCTCCATTCAGACGTCCGTATGTGTTTTGCGGATCCGATCCATGTATCCGTGGATCCGTAAAAAAGATACGGACGTCTGAATGGAGCCTTACAGGGGGGTGATCAATGACAGGGGGGTGATCAGGGAGTCTATATGGGGTGATCACCCCCCTGTAAGGCTCCATTCAGACGTCTGTATGTGTTTTGCGGATCCGATCCATGTATCCGTGGATCCGTAAAAAACATACGGACGTCTGAATGGAGCCTTACAGGGGTGTGATCAATGACAGGGGGGTGATCAATGACAGGGGGGGTGATCAGGGAGTCTATATGGGGTGATCAGGGGTTCATAAGGGGTTAATAAGTGACAGGGGGGTGTAGTGTAGTGTGGTGCTTGGTGCTACTTATTACAGAGCTGCCTGTGTCCTCTGGTGGTCGATCCAAGCAAAATTGACCACCAGAGGACCAGGTAGCAGGTATATTAGACGCTGTTATCAAAACAGCGTCTAATATACCTGTTAGGGGTTAAAAAAATCGCATCTACAGCCTGCCAGCAAACGATCGCCGCTGGCAGGCTGCAGATCCACTCGCTTACCTTACGATCCTGTGAACTCGCGCGCCTGTGTGCGCGCGTTCACAGGAAATCTCGCGTCTCGCGAGATGACGCACGGATGCGTCCAGAAGGAATGAATCGACCGCCTCCAGTACGCATCCGTGCGTTAGGCGGTCCGGAGGCGGTTAAAGCCTACTAGGCCAACAATGGGCCCACACTGCAGAATCATTGTTTTCTGGGTCACTTAACTGTCACTGAACTACCTCAGCACGACCATAGGATTTGAAAAACCGCCATCGCCTGCAATCTCCCAAACGTGCGCACGAGCACAGTCATCACTACACCAAGATTGACGCATAGAGGAATAAAATTTATGTCATGAGTGTGTCAACTATTGACAACTCTTTGTGGTTGTCTAAAATCTATTCGATACACGTACCCTGATAGGGGATGTAACAGGGATTAAACTGATAAGAATAGTACTACTTAACACACCACTCATATAGGTTGGCACAGTACATTGCACGGCGCACGCGCAGTGCCCCAATTTGGAAGTAAGAGGACCGACCAACCATCTTTTTCCATCTCCCGTTCCTAAAATCTATTCCATACACCGGCCCCTGATAGGGGACGTAACAGGGAGTAAACTGATAGGAATAGTACTACTTAACACACCACTCATATAGGGTGGCACAGTACATTGCACAGCGCACGCGCAGTGCCCCAAATTGGAAGTAAGAGGACCGACCAACCATCTTTTTCCATCTCCCGGTTCCTAAAATCTATTCCATACACCGGTCCCTGATAGGGGACAAAACAGATATTAAACTGGTAACAACAGATTTTTTTAATTTAAAAAAAAGAGGACAGTCTCTGCGAAGCTGGGTATTTTTTGGCCGTGTTACTGAACGCTCATGCACAATGGCTGTAGGCTCATGCGTCCTTTTGCGGAGGTGACAAACCTAGTCAGTCAAACCCAAGGCAACATCATCGACCTCATCCCTTATGCGTTTTTTCTGGAGCGTGCCCTGCGAAGAGTGCTGGATCAGGCCGTAGATGAGCATGAAGAGGAAGAGTTGTGGTCACCATCACCACCAGAAGCAGCCTTATCGTCGTCAATTGCTTGACCTGCAGCAACGCAGAGAGAGGAGTCTGAAGAAGAGGAGTCAGAGGAGGAAGATGGCTTTGAGGAGGAGGAAGACCAACCACAGCAAGCGTCCCAGGGGGCTTGTTGTCACCTTTCGGGGACCCTTGGTGTTGTACGTGGCTGGGTGGAGGAAGAGACCTTCAATGACATCAGTGAGTATAAGGAACGGGACATGGCTAGCTTGGTATCCAACCTTGTGCAAATGGGGAGTTTGCGGTTGTGCAAATGGCCTGTTTGCGGTTGTTTGCGGTGCGTTAAACGGGGAGTTTGGTCTGTCACGGTGAAGCGGGCGTAACCCTTACACTATCGGATCGATACAACATCATACCTGATCGTATACACACACTGGATGTTTTAAAGCACGTTATTCCAAACAATTTAGGAATGTTAGGTGATTTATGCCCTTTATGGATTAAAACCCAACTCTGCATCAACTACGTAATTTTCCATGGGAGTTGTGCCATGGATCCCCCTCCGGCATACCACAGTCCAGGTGTTAGTTCCCTTAAAACAACTTTTCCATCACTATTGTGGCCAGAAAGAGTCCCTGTGGTTTTTAAAATTCGCCTGCCTATTGAAGTCAATGACGGTTAGCCCAGTTCGCCCGTTTGCGTACATTTGCGAAACTCGTGTTCGCCGTTCGCGAACGGAAATTTTATGTTCACGACATCTCTACTGCACAGGACCAAAACATGTGAAGATAGTCCACTTCAGGACATCACACCTGAGACAGTTAGAGTCTTTCCTAATCCCACATCTATTAAGCCAGAGAGGTGTAATATAAAGTCTATGTAGAATATTAAACTGAACCACCACGTGATTAAAATTATGTGAGACCAATTTTAAGTTCAGAGTTACCTTCTCCTGGTCATCCAAATAAACCATTAGACACTCATTTTTCAATGTCCTCTGACCAGGAGAGGAAGCAACTCCAAATCGAGTGAGAGAAAAGGTGAGAGATCTTCATCTTCTGGTCCAAATTCCCTATCCACTAATTAAATAGTGTTAAAATGTGTATTTGAAGCCTATTTTTTTCCTGTATACACAAAAGTGCCGATCTTAACTGTAAATACCGAAACCATAATAATTCCTGTGCTTTTTCTCTCTGTGATAATTCTACAAAAGAAATAATATCTCCATTATTTACTACCTGTGTCAAATATACAATATTACTTTTTTGCCAGTATTGTTCCTTAGCTAGTGCATCTAAAGTTTTGAAATGCTGATTATACCATAAAGGAGTGCATCCTAGTGAGCCTTTCACTGCACACCATAGTCTAATAGCCTGCCATGACTTCACAAAAAGATTCCTGGCTAATCTAAATTCCCTATCGGAGTTGGTCAATTGACCAGACTCCAGAAGAGTAAAAAAATTATGATATTGAGATCTGTTAACTAAGTCCCTGCAAAGTGGTCTATCTTTCCATTCACTGAGAAAACAAAACTGTGCAGCTAAAAAATATCCCTTGAAACAGGGGAGGTTAACTCCTCCACTCTCCAGGGGCTTATACAAATGCTCCAATTTAAGTCTAACCTGTTTCCTGCCCCAGAGTAGATCATTAATAATTCTTTCAATCACCTGGTTGCCACCACACATGCTTGACACAATCTGAATGAAATACATTTATCTTGGTCTCATCAGAACACATGCTTCCAGTAATCCACATCCTTAGGCCGAATGCACACGACCGTGGTGTGTTTTGCGGAACGGCACGGACAGCCTTCAATATAATGCCTATTCTTGTCCGCAAAGCGCGGACAAGAATAGGACATGTTATATTTCTTTAGAGGGACCACGGACTGGAACAACGGATGCGGACAGCACACGGAGTGCTGTCCGCATCTTTTGCGGCACCATTGAAGTGAATGGGTCCGCATCAGAGCCGCCAAATCGGCGGCTCGGATGAGGACCCAAACAATGGCCGTGTGCATTGTCTTCAGCAAACTGTTTGTGGGCTTTCTTGTGCCTTATCTTTAGAAGATTCTTCCTTCTATGGCAACAACCAAGTTGATGCAGTGTGTGGCATATGGTCTGAGCACTGACAGGCTGACATCCCACCCTTTTAACCTCTCAGCAATGCTGACAGCACTCATATGTCTATTTTGAAAAGACAACCTTTGATATGGCGCTAAGCATATGCATTCAACTTCTTTGGTTGACCATGGCAAGTGGAACCTGTCTTCTTAAACTGCTGTATGGTCTTGGCCACCATGCTGCAGCTCAGTTTCAGGATGTGAGCAATCTTCTTATAGCCTAGGCCATGTAGAGCAACAATTCTTTTTTTCAGATCCTCAGAGAGTTCTTTGCCATGTGGTGCCTTGTTGAACTTCCAGTGCCCAGGATGAGAAAGTATAACAGCGGCGACAAATTTAACACACCTGCTGCCCATTGACACCTGAGACTTTGCAACACTAACGAGTCGCATGACACCAGGGAGGGAAAATGGCTAATTGGGCACAATTTGGCCATTTTCACTTGGGGGTGTACTCACTTTTGTTGTAATTGTCACTTAAAAGGAAACTGTAAGTCATTATATGTTCAATAATTGGAAACAAATGGTCTTCAATTAACAAATCATTTTCTGTTGGTATAAAGAATAGACTAATTATGTTCAGCATAGTTTAATGTTGTTAAATTTTTGATAAATACTGTATATTTTTATAGCGATCTTGAGACCGCACTTGAGACCGCAAAAACGCACTTAACATATATATTAAAAAAAAATACTGTTATGTATGCTCTATACCTCTTTTTTTCAATATACATTATGGTATACTGAGATCTCAGGATTCAATTTTTTAAGACTTTTATATCTCTGTTCAGAAAACTTTATCTGTGTGCTCCTGGAAGCAATTATGTAAATTATAACATTGCATCCATATATCCTGCTTGTGAAAGATTTATCCTTATCCTTGCAATATAATTAGCATATTGAAGAGTCATTGTGGGATCACTGTATGGTTTCTCTGAATCATACATACCGTACATTTTCCTTACTATAGGGAGGAAATGTGCTAAAAATCAAATGTAAGTTTCAATTATAGCTAAGAAAGGACAATGCTATAATAGCCATGTTTTGTAAATTATAAGCTATAAGTGACCTTGAATCTTTCTAATAGGGTTGAGTGAACCCGAACTGTAAAGTTCAGGTTCGTACCGAACTTTAGGATTTTTGGACCCCAGACCCGAGCCCGAACTTTTCAGTAAAAGTTCAGGTTCGGTGTTCGGTGAGTAAATGGCGCTGTTTGAAAGGCTGCAGAGCAGCCAATCAACAAGCGTTTAACTCGTGTGCCCTAAGAAGCCATCACAGCCATGCCTACTATATAAGCTGGAGTCACGTAGCACTGCACATCACTCTGCTCTTATTAGTGTAGGGATAGGATGCTGCTGCTGTTAGGGAGAAAATAGGAAATAATCTTTTAACAGAAGTGCTTGTTAACTCAGCGATCTATAGCGATTATGTTTTGTGGGTTCAGTGCACAATTTTTTTACCCTGCCCTGAGCCCAGTGACACAGAAAAATTACTTTTATCTGTCTGTTAGTTAGGTGGTCGTTGGCGGCGATTTTATGCAAGTTCAGTGCACTAGCACAGCATATGTACATTTGTGACAGTCAAGTACAAGCTTGCCGGCCATTTACCCTCAAGAGCACGCAACTAGCTTGATGAAGGGCATGCTTTTTGCCCGAAACGTTGTTTCAGTCAAAAAAAGGACCACTATGTCCGGCCAATAAAAATCACTAATCAACATTGGAGTGCTGTCTGAATTGTTGTATACTTACCTGTTCCAAGAGGTGGAGCAAGGAATGCACTGAGACGTGCACCCTAATCCAGTCAGTACAAGATAGAGTGCCGTGATCAATATATAATTGAAATACTGCAATAATATTCTAGGATTAAAAAAACACCCATTTTTGGCAATACCCTACTTCTGGGGCCTTTGCTGCATTTGTCACTGTGAAATACAAGCTTGAAATACTGCAATAATATTCTGGGTTTTAAAAAACACCCATTTTTGGCAATAATCTACACCTGGGGCCTTTGCTGCATTTGTCACTGTGAAATACAAGCTTAAAATACTGCAATTATATTCTGGTTTTAAAAAACACCAATTTTTGGCAATACCCTACATCTGGGGCCTTTGCTGCATTTGTCACTGTGAAATACAAGCTTCAAATACTGCAATAATATTCTGGGTTTAAAATAAAAACCTATTTTTGGCAATACCCTACATCTGGGGCCTTTGTTGCATTTGTCACTGTGAAATAAAAGCTTGAAATATTTCAATAATATTCTGGGTTTAAAAAAACACCCATTTTTGGCAATACACTACATCTGGGATCTTTGCTGCATTTGTCACTGTGAAAAACAAGCTTGAAATACTGCAATATTATTCTGGGTTTAAAAGAACACCTATTTTTGGCAATACCCTATATCTGGGGCCTTTGCTACATTTGTCACTGTGAAATATAAGCTTGAAATAATGCAATAATATTTTGGGTTTAAAAAAACACACATTTTTGGCAATACCCTACGTCTGGGTATTTTGCTGCATTTGTCACTGTGAAATACAAGCTTGAAATGCTGCAATAATATTCTGGGTTTAAAAAAACACCTATTTTTGGCAATACCCTATGTCTGGGTTCTTTTTCTGCATTTGTCACTGTGAAATACAAGCTTACAATGCTGCAATTATATTCTGGGTTTAAAAAAACACCCATTTTTGGCAATGCCCTACACCTGTTGCCTTTGCAGTATTTTTCACAGTGAAATACAAGCTTGAAATACTGCAATAATATTCTGGGTTTATAAAAAAAAACACCCATTTTTGGCAATTCCCTACATCTGGGGCCTTAGCTGCATTTGTCACAGTGAAATACAAGCGTTAGACAGTGCTGTTATATTCTGTTATTAAAAAATCACAAATTTTGGGCAATATACTAAATTTGCGGCCTTTGCTGCATTTGTCACAGTGAAATACAAGCTTGAAATATTGCAATTATATTCTGGGTTTAAAAAAACACAAATTTTTGGCAATACCCTACATCTGTGGCCTTTGCTGCATTTGTCACAGTGAAATACAAGCACGAGATAGTGCTGGTATATTCTGGTACAAAAAAAACACCCATTTTGGGCAAGATAATAAATTTGCGGCCTTTGCTGCATTTGTCACAGTGAAATACAAGCTTGAAATACTGAAATTATATTCTGGTTTTAAAAAAAACACCCATTTTTTGCAATACCCTATATCTGGGGCCTTTGCTACATTTGTCACTGTGAAATATAAGCTTGAAATAATGCAATAATATTTGGGGTTTAAAAAAACACACATTTTTGGCAATACCCTACATCTGGGTCCTTTGCTGCATTTGTCACTGTGAAATACAAGCTTGAAATACTGCAATAATATTCTGGGTTTAAAAAAAACACCCATTTTTGGTAATACCCTACATCTGGGGCCTTAGCTGCATTTGTCACAGTGAAATACAAGCGTTAGACAGTGCTGTTATATTCTGTTATTAAAAAAACTAAAATTTTGGGCAATATACTAAATATGCAGCCTTTGCTGCATTTGTCACAGTGAAATAGAAGCTTGAAATACTGCAATTATATTCTGGGTTTAAAAAAACACCAATTTTTGGCAATACCCTACATCTGTGGCCTTTGCTGCATTTGTCACCGTGAAATTAAAGCGTGATAGTGTTGTTATATTCTGGTATAAAAAAAACACCCATTTTGGGAAAGATAAATTTGCGGCATTTGTTGCATTTGTGACAGTCAAATACAAACTTTAAATACTGCTGTTATATTCTGGGTAAAAAAAAAAACACAAATTATTTGCAAGACTCTACATCGGGGGCCTTTGCTGCTTTTGTCACAGTCAAATACAACCAGTCAATACTGCAGTTACATTGTTGGTTGACAAATGAACATTTTTTGGGACCGTGAAGTAATTGTATAAAATTTGCCTGTCACACTGTTGTGTGACCTCATGAAATTTTTCATCTTTATGACACCGGCACTGTCTTACTTAATTGTTGACTATTGGCGGTTACATTGTCGCCTGACAAAAAACATCTGCTAGTTTGGTGGGTGAATACAAAGAATGAGGAGAGCGTCAAATAAGGGACGTGGCCCCAGTCGTGGTGCTGCTGGTGGAGCTCCTATTGCAGGGAGAGGACGTGGTCAATCTGTGCCAGCTACATGCACAAGTGAAACACCTTCCTCAGGTGTGAGTAGGCGACAGAACCTTCAGCGTTATTTGGTAGGGACGAATGCGGCTCTACGAATGATAAGGCCAGAACAAGTACAGGCGATAGTATATTGGGTGGCTGACAGTGCCTCCAGTTCCTTCACATTGTCTCCCACCCAGTCTCCAGCTGAAAGGTCAGAGTTGGCACCCGTAGCACATATCCATCAGTCCTTCCTTGAAATGCTGTCATTCCGTCTGATGGAGACAGAGACTTATAAAAACCTTATGGCGGTGGCTGTCCAACAGTATGTGGTTCCCAGCCGCCACTACTTTTCCAGGCGAGGCATCCCTGCCCTGCACAACCAAGTGGGGGACAAAATCAGGTGTGCACTGCACAACGTCATCTGTGGCAAGGTTTACCTATCTACGGATACGTGGACCAATAAGCACAGTCAGGGACTTTATATCTCCCTAACAGCACACTGGGTAAATGCAGTGACGGCTCTACCTGAGGCGGATAGCAGTTTGGCGTATTTCCTTCAACCACTGAGGATTGCAGGGCACTTCAGTTTGCCCCCTGTTGCTTCCTCCTCCTACTCTACTTCCTCATCCTCTACCACCTCCTCATCGGGTCAGCGAAACACCTTCACCACCAACTTCAGCACAGCCAGGGGTAAACAGCAGCAGGCAGTTTTAAAACGTATCTGTTTGGGGGATAAACCCCAGACCCCGCAGGAGCTGTGGACGGGCATGGAACAACAGACCGATGAGTGGTTGGTGCCAGTGAGCCTCAAGCCCTGCCTGGTGGTGTGCGATAATGAGCGAAATCCCGCTCTGGGACTAGCCGGTTTGACGCACATCACTTGCCTCGCGCATGTGCTGAATTTGATGGTGCAGAGGTTCCTTAAAAATTACCCCGATATGTCAGAGCTGCTGCAGAAAGTGCGGGCCCTCTGTGCGGGCTTTCAGCGTTCTCACCCTGGTGCTGCTCGCCTGTCATCTCTGCAGCATAACTTCGGCCTTCTCGCTCACCGCCTAATATGCGACGTGCCCACAAGGTGGAACTCCACCTTGCACATGCTGGCCATACTGTGCGAGCAGCAGCAGGCGATAGTGAAGCTTCAGCTGCAGCACACACTGGTGAGTCACTCTGCGGAACAGCACCACTTCACCACCAATGACTGGGCCTCCATGTGAGACCTGTGTGCCTTGTTGCGCTGTTTCGAGTACTACACCAACATGGCCAGTGCCGATGACGCCGTTCTCAGCGTTACTATCCCACTTCTATGCCTCCTTTAAAAAAACGCTTCGGGTGATGATGGAAGAGGATGTGGCGCAGGAGGAGGAGGAGGAAGAGGGATCATTTCATAGGGTTTCAGGCCAGTCATTCCCAAGTGGCTCCGAGGGTGGGTTCCTGTACCCCCCAAAAAAATGTATTGAAAATGTGTGAAGATTGAAATAAAGGGAAACGTATTTAGTAGTCATGATCGAGAATGCTTGGCCGAACACCTGTTCGGCTCGAGAATCTCGATGCTCGGCACATAGCGGTGCTCGGCCGAGTTCCGCATGTGTTCGAAGGACATGCTCGAGTCTCCTCCCCGCAAGTAAGTACTGCCCTCACTGTAATGCCAGTAGCCATGTTGGCTACTGGCATTACAGTGATTGGCTGTCCGAAACTGTTCGGCTCATTTGTAGTCAGGGAGAGATGAGCATAGGAAGGGACAGAGAGTGTAGGGAGTGCAATTGAATATTTTTTTGGTACTAAAATGTTTCAGAGACCCAAAATTCCTTGTAAGGACTATTGTGTGTGACAGCAGCAATATATATTTTTATATATTACATTCTGCGCTAAATACCGTGTAATAGGACGCTGTGGACAGTTAAATTATTCGCGCCACATCTCCTGTGTAAAGTGTGCGCATCTCTAAAATATCAGTGACATCCAGTGCACGTTTTCCATAGACGGTGTCCACTGCAAACAGTTAAATTATCCACGCCACATCTACTGTTTAAAATGTGTGCATCCCTAAAATATGAGTGACATCCAGTGCACTTTTTCCGTAGATGGTGTCCGCTGCGGACAGTTAAATTATCCACGCCACATCTCCAGTTTAAAGTTTGCGCATCAATAAAATATTACTAACATCCAGTGCACTTTTTCCGTAGACGGTGTTTCCTCTGGACATTTAAATTATCCGCGCCACATCTACTGTTTAAAATGTGCACATCCCTAAAATACCAGTGACATCCAGTGTGCCTTTTTCCGTAGGCACTGCGAACAGTGACATTACCTGTGGTACTTGTCCTGCATAACGTTTCCTAATCACAAATACCTTTGTAAATTTTTCTGTGCATACACTTCCAAATTCAACGCTACTGTATGTGTTACATACTTTCAAGCATATATCACATTTAAAATGAAGAAGGCGAGCAGTAAGGGACGGGGAAGCTGCCATGATGCTGATTGTGCACGCAGAGGCAATGGCTCTGGGCGTGGAGAAACTGTGCCTGCTGCCAGAGCACAAGAAAACTAATCATCCACAATACCTTGCTTCATGTCCCAGTTTGCAGGGAGGCGTAGACCACCACTCTTGAAGTAAGACCAGTGCGACCAGGTGGTCGGTTGTATTGCAGCAGATAATGCTTCCAGTCGGTAAAGCACCATCCTGTCTTCCACCAAGTCTAGTCTCCGTAGCCAGGAGTCTAGTCAACAAAATTCTCACCCTTAGCCTCCTTCTTCACACAATGTCTGGCCAAACAAGTGATCCAAAATTTGGATATTCCGAGGACCTCTTTTCATCGCCATTACTTGATTTGGCCCTCTCGAAAAGCACTCTTGAAGAGGGACATGAGATCTTGTGCCATGATTTCCAACCTCTTGAGCATCCACAGTCACAAGAACATGGCGGTAGGGAGCGGCAATTAGTGTTTAATGAGGTGGATGATGATGAGACACAGTTGCCAATGAGTCAACCGCAATTAAGTCTCAAGAGAGTGATGAAGAGGATGAGACACAGTTGTCAATCACTGAGAATGTGGATAGGTCAACAAACCAAGATGATGAACAGAGTGAGGAAGTGGAAGAGGAGGTGGTGGACGATGAGATCACTGACCCAACCTGGGAAGGTGGAAAGCCGAGCTAGGACAGCAGTACAGAGGGGGAGGGATCGGCAGCACCGCATCAGGCTGGAAGAGGCAGTGGGGTAGCAAAAGGGAGAAAGCGGGCCACACTAAAAAGGCACGCAACTGTTCCACCGAGCATCCCCTTGCGGAAATGTCCAAGGGGTAGGTGTTCCGAAGTATGGCGCTTTTTTGAGGAAAGTGCAGACAACAAAAGAATAGTATGCAACCTGTGCCATACGAAAATGAGTCGGGCGTGAACAGTAGCAACCTCACCACCACCAGCATGATCCGTCACATGACATCCAAGCACCGTAATAAGTGGGATGAACGCCTGGGTACACAATCTGTGTCTGCGGGTCACACCACTGCCTCCTCTTCCCCTATGGTACATTCTGGCCAATGCCCTGTCGAAAGCACAAGCCCAGATGCCTTCCACCCTGCACCTGGACCTTAGCAAGCACCATCAGTGACCAAATCCACTTCCGTATCCCAGCGCAGCGTTCAAATATCCTTACCCCAGGCCTTTGAACACAAGAGCAAATACTCAGCCACCCACCCACAAGCCATAGCACTAAATGCGCAGCTTTTCAAATTACTGAACCTTGAAATGTTGCCATTTAGGCTTGTAGTCACACTGAGGCCTTCCACAGCCTGATGTCGGCGGCCGTCCAGCGTTATGCAGTCCACAGGCGCCACTATTTTTCAACGTGTGCCGTGCCTGTCTTACACTAACAGGTGTCCGGTAACATCACACGTTCCCTGACCAACGCAGTTACTGGGAAGGTCCACTTAACCACGGACACATGGACAAGTGCATTCTGCCAGGGACGCTACATTTCCCCGACGGCACACTGGGTGAATGTTGTGGAGGCCGGGAGCTAGCTGTACCCTGGGATGCCATAGGTGCTACAGACGCCAAGGATTGCGGGCGCTACGTCGATCAGGGTTTCAGCCAGCACCTACGTTAGTGGCTCCAAACCCCACTTCTCCTCCTCCGCCTCCTCTCACACTTTCACCTCCGATTTATCCACGTGCAGCACCAGTCAGTCATCAGTCGGTAGCTGGAAGCAGTGTAGCACTGCAGTAGGGAAGCAGCAACAGGCCGTGCTGAAGCTGATATGCTTAGGAGACAAACAACACACCGCAGCAAAGCTGTGGCAGGGTATAAGAGACCACCACAAACAAGGGTATATAGTTGAATCTTCCTTTTCTCATCCTTCTTTTCCTCTTCCATCATATCAACACATGCTTATTCATCGCATATAATGCCCTCGCATATATGCCGTTCGCATATTATGTTTTACAGGGTCAGCTCAGTTGTAGGCCCTTGCATATAATATTTTAAAGGGTCAGCTCACCAGCAGGCCCTCGCAAATAATTTTTTTGAGGGTCAGCTCACTAGCAGACCCTCGCATATAATTTTTTAGAGGGTCAGCTCACCAGCAGGCTCTTGCATATAATGTTTTACTGGGTCAGCTCACCAGCAGGCCCTCGCATATAATTTTTTAGAGGGTCAGCTCACCAGCAGGCCCTCGCATATAATGTTTTACAGGGTCAGCTCACCAGAAGGCCCTCACATATAATTTTTTAGAGGGTCTGCTCACCAGCAGGCCCTCGCATATAATGTTTTACAGGGTCAGCTCACCTGAAGGCCCTCGCATATAATGTTTTAGAGGGTCAGCTCACCTGCAGGCCTACACCTACAACCTTTTAGAGGGTCAGCTCACCAGCAGGCCCACACCTCAAATCTTTTACAGGGTCAGCTTACCAGCAGGCCCGCACCTAAAATCTTTTACAGAGTAAGCTCACCAGCAGGCCTGCACCTCAAATCTTTTACAGGGTCAGCTCACCAGCAGGCCCTCGCATATAACCTTTTACAGGGTCAGCTGACCAGAAGGCCCTCGCATATAATTTTTTACAGGGTCAGCTCACCAGCAGGCATTCACCTACAATCTTTTACAGGGTCAGCTGACCAGCAGGCCTGCACCTAAAATCTTTTTCAGCGTCAGCTCACCAGTAGGGATGAGCGAACCCGAACTGTATAGTTCGGGTTCGTACCGAATTTTGGGGTGTCCGTGACACGGACCTGAACCCGAACATTTTCGTAAAAGTCCGGGTTCGGGCTCGGTGTTCGGCGCTTTCTTGGAGCTTTTTGAAATGCTGCAAAGCAGCCAATCAACAAGCATCATACTACTTGCCCCAAGAGGCCATCACAGCTATGCCTACTATTGGCATGGCTGTGATTGGCCAGTGCAGCATGTGACCCAGCCTCTATATAAGCTTGGGTCATGTAGCGCTGCACGTCACTCTGCAGATACAAGCGTAGGGAGAGGTTGCAGCTGCGATGTTAGGGCGAGATTAGGCAGATTAACTCCTCCAAAAGACTTCATTCAGTGATCGATCTACAGCTGTGGATCATTGAACTGCTTCTATTCAATTGCTCAGTGTTTTTAGGCTGCCCAGAGCGTTTTTCAGTCACTTTTTTCTGGGGTGATTGGCGGCCATTTTGTGGCTTGTGGTGCGGAAGCACAAGCTACCACCAAGTGCATTTAACCATCAATAGTGTGGTTATATTTTTGCTATATCCTACATCAGGGTCAAGCTTTCATCAAGTGCATTTAACCATCAATAGTGTGGTTATTTTTTGGCTATATACTACATCAGGTGCAGGCTGAGCCTGTCACCCAAGTGCATTTAACCATCAATAGTGTGGTTATTTTTTGGCCATATACTACATCAGGGGCAAGTTGAGCCTGTCACCCAGCGCCTAAAAAATAGGCCTGACATTTATATTCATCCAAATCTGTACTGTTTTAGCAGGTCCAGTAATTTTTAGTGACCGTCAAAGCACTGTTTTTTTCTGGGTTGAAAAACAATTCCCAAATTTGCAATTCTCAAAATTAGTGGTTTCTGCTGTATCAGGCCTACTTTAAATCTATCCCTAAAAGGGTATATTAGATTCAAGGTGCTGATAGGGTCATTCTGAAAAACTTAACACACGCTACAGTGCAGATACAAGTCTAATTCTGTGATTAAACGTATACCTGTCACACAGCGCCTAAAAAATAGGCCTCACATTTATATTCATCCAAATCAGTACTGTTTTAGCTGGTCCAGTGTTTTTTAGTGACCGTCAAAGCACAGTTTTTGTTCTGGGTTGAAAAACAATTCCCAAATTTGCAATTCTCAAAATTTGTGGTTTCTGCTGTATCAGGCCTACTTTAAATCTATCCCTAAAAGGGTATATTAGATTCAAGGTGCTGATAGGGTCTTTCTGAAAAACTTAACACACACGCTACAGTGCAGATACAAGTCTAATTCTGTGATTAAACATATACCTGTCACGCAGCGCCTAAAAAATAGGCCTCACATTTATATTCAGCTAAATCTGTCATTACTGGTGTGCCTGTATTAGTGTAATACGGTACCTAAATAGATAGCCAGATAGTGTTAGGTGTCTGTAAAAAAAAGCCTGAATTTTAATTCAATACACTGGCCCGAATAATATTTTTCTTATTGTGGTGAACGGTAACAATGAGGAAAACATCTAGTAAGGGACGCGGACGTGGACATGGTCGTGGTGGTGTTAGTGGACCCTCTGGTGCTGGGAGAGGACGTGGCCGTTCTGCCACAGCCACACGTCCTAGTGTACCAACTACCTCAGGTCCCAGTAGCCGCCAGAATTTACAGCCATATTTGGTGGGGCCTAATGCCGTTCTAAGGATGGTAAGGCCTGAGCAGGTACAGGCATTGGGTGGCCGACAGTGCATCCTGCACGTTCACATTATCTCCCACCCAGTCTTCTGCAGAAAGCGCACAGATGGCGCATGAAAACCAAGCCCATCAGTCTGTCACATCACCCCCATGCATATCAGGGAAACTGTCTGAGCCTCAAGTTATGCAGCAGTCTCTTATGCTGTTTGAAGACTCTGCTGCCAGGGTTTCCCAAGGGCATCCACCTAGCCCTTCCCCAGGTGTGGAAGAGATAGAATGCACTAACGCACAACCATTTATGTTTCCTGATGATGAGGACATGGGAATACCACCTCAGCACGTCTCTAAAGATGACGAAACACAGGTGCCAACTGCTGCGTCTTTCTGCAGTGTGCAGACTGAACAGGAGGTCAGGGATCAAGACTGGGTGGAAGACGATGCAGGGGACGATGAGGTCCTAGACCCCACATGGAATGAAGGTCGTGCCACTGACTTTCACAGTTCAGAGGAAGAGGCAGTGGTGAGACCGAGCCAACAGCGTAGCAAAAGAGGGAGCAGTGGGCAAAATCAGAACACCCGCCGCCAAGAGACTATGCCTGCTACTGACCGCCGCCATCTGGGACCGAGCACCCCAAAGGCAGCTTTAAGGAGTTCCCTGGCATGGCACTTCTTTAAACAATGTGCTGACGACAAGACCCGAGTGGATTGCACGCTGTGCCATCAGAGCCTAAAGCGAGGCATTAACGTTCTGAACCTTAGCACAACCTGCATGACCAGGCACCTGCATGCAAAGCATGAACTGCAGTGGAGTAAACACCTTAAAAACAAGGAAGTCACTCAGGCTCCCCCTGCTACCTCTTCTGCTGCTGCCGCCTCGGCCTCTTCTGCTGCTGCCGCCGCCTTGGCCTCTTCCTCCGCCTCTGGAGGAACGTTGGCACTTGCCGCCTGGCAAACATGGGATGTACCACCAACACCACCACCTGCGTCACCAAGCATCTCAACCATGTCACACTGCAGCGTTCAGCTCTCCATCTCACAAACGTTTGAGAGAAAGCGTAAATTCCCACGTAGCCACCCTCGATCCCTGGCCCTGAATGCCAGCTTTTCTAAACTACTGGCCTATGAAATGCTGTCATTTAGGCTGGTGGACACACACAGCTTCAAACAGCTCATGTCGCTTGTTGTCCCACAGTATGTTGTTCACAGCCGGCACTACTTCTCCAAGAGAGCCGTGCCTTCCCTGCACAACCAAGTATCAGATAAAATCAAGTGTGCACTGCGCAACGCCATCTGTGGCAAGGTCCACCTAACCACAGATACGTGGACCAGTAAGCACGGCCAGGGACGCTATATCTCCCTAACTGCACACTGGGTAAATGTAGTGGCGGCTGGGCCCCAGGCGGAGAGCTGTTTGGCGCACGTCCTTCCGCCGCCAAGGATCGCAGGGCAACATTCTTTGCCTCCTGTCTCCTCCGCCTCCTACTCAGCATCCTCCTCCTCTTCTTCCACCTGCTCATCCAGTCAGCCACACACCTTCACCACCAACTTCAGCACAGCCCGGGGTAAACGTCAGCAGGCCATTCTGAAACTCATATGTTTGGGGGACAGGCCGCACGCCGCACAGGAGTTGTGGGGGGGGATAGAACAACAGACCGACGAGTGGTTGCTGCCGGTGAGCCTCAAGCCTGGCCTGGTGGTGTGCGATAATGGGCGAAATCTCGTTGCAGCTCTGGGACTAGCCGGTTTGACGCACATCCCTTGCCTGGCGCATGTGCTGAATTTGGTGGTGCAGAAGTTCATTCACAACTACCCCGACATGTCAGAGCTGTACATAAAGTGCAGGCCGTCTGTTCGCGCTTCCGGCGTTCACACCCTGCCGCTGCTCGCCTGTCTGCGCTACAGCGTAACTTCGGCCTTCCCGCTCACCTCCTTATATGCGACGTGCCCACCAGGTGGAACTCCACCTTGCACATGCTGGACAGACTGTGCGAGCAGCAGCAGGCCATAGTGGCGTTTCAGCTGCAGCACGCACGGGTCAGTCGCACGGCGGATCAGCCCCACTTTACCACCAATGACTGGGCCTCCATGCGAGACCTGTGTGCCCTGTTGCGCTGTTTCGAATACTCCACCAACATGGCCATTGGCAATGACGCCATTATCAGCGTTACAATACCACTTCTATGTCTCCTTGAGAAAACACTTAGGGCGATGATGGAAGAGGAGGTGGCCTAGGAGGAAGAGGAGGAAGAGGGGTCACTTTTAGCACTTTCAGGCCAGTCTCTTCGAAATGACTCAGAGGGAGGTTTTTTGCAACAGCAGAGGCAGGGTACAAATGTGGCCAGACAGGGCCCACTACTGGAGGATGAGGAGGACGAGAATGAGGAGGAGGTGGAGGAGGATGAGGATGAAGCAGGTTCACAGCGGGCTGGCACCCAACGCAGCTCGGGCCCATCACTGGTGCATGGCTGGGGGGGAAACACAGGACGATGATGATACGCCTCCCACAGAGGACAGCTTGTCCTTACCTCTGGGCAGCCTGGCACACATGAGCGACTACATGCTGCAGTGCCTGCGCAACGACAGCAGAGTTGCCCACATTTTAACGTGTGCGGACTACTGGGTTGCCATCCTGCTGGATCCCCGGTACAAAGACAATGTGCCCACCTTACTTCATACACTGGAGCGTGATAGGAAGATACGCGAGTACAAGCGCACGTTGGTAGACGCGCTACTGAGAGCATTCCCAAATGTCACAGGGGAACCAGTGGAAGCCCAAGGCGAAGGCAGAGGAGGAGCAAGAGGTCGCCAACGCAGCTGTGTCACGGCCAGTTTCTCTGAGAGCAGGGTTAGCATGGCAGAGATGTGAAAAAGTTTTGTCACCACGCCACAGCTAACTGCACCACCACCTGATACGGAACGTGTTAGAAGGAGGCAACATTTCAATAACATGGTGGAACAGTACCTGTGCACACCCCTCCACGTACTGACTGATGGTTCGGCCCCATTCAACTTCTGGGTCTCCAAATTTCCACGTGGCCAGAGCTAGCCTTTTATGCCTTGGAGGTGCTGGCCTGCCCGGCGGCCAGCGTTTTGTCTGAACGTGTATTCAGCACGGCAGGGGGTGTCATTACAGACAAACGCAGCCGCCTGTCTACAGCCAATGTGGACAAGCTAACGTTCATAAAAATGAACCAGGCATGGATCCCACAGGACCTGTCCATCCCTTGTGCAGATTAGACATTAACTACCTTCCCTTAACAATATATTATTGTACTCCAGGGCAGTTCCTCATTCAATCCTATTTTTATTTTCATTTTACCATTATATTGCGGGGCAACCCAAAGTTGAATGAATCTCTCCTCTGTCTGGGTGCCGGGGCCTAAATATGTGACAGTGGCCTGTTCCAGTGGTGGGTGACGTGAAGCCTGATTCTCTGCTATAACATGAAGACTGATTCTGTGCTGACATGAAGCCAGATTCTCTGTTACGGGACCTCTCTCCTCTGCCTGGGTGCCTGGGCCTAAATATGTGATAGTGGCCTGTTCCAGTGGTGGGTGACGTGAAGCCTGATTCTCTGCTATGACATGAAGACTGATTCTGTGCTGACATGAAGCCAGATTCTCTGTTACGGGACCTCTCTCCTCTGCCTGGGTGCCTGGGCCTAAATATGTGACAGTGGCCTGTTCCAGTGGTGGGTGACGTGAAGCCTGATTCTCTGCTATGACATGAAGACTGATTCTCTGCTGACATGAAGCCAGATTCTCTGTTATGGGACCTCTCTCCTCTGCCTGGGTGCCTGGGCCTAAATATGTGACAGTGGCCTGTTCCAGTGGTGGGTGACGTGAAGCCTGATTCTCTGCTATGACATGAAGACTGATTCTGTGCTGACATGAAGCTAGATTCTCTGTTACGGGACCTCTCTCCTCTGCCTGGGTTCCTGGGCCTAAATATGTGACAGTGGCCTGTTCCAGTGGTGGGTGACGTGAAGCCTGATTCTCTGCTATGACATGAAGACTGATTCTCTGCTGACATGAAGCCAGATTCTCTGTTACGGGACCTCTCTCCTCTGTCTGGGTGCCGGGACCTAAATATGTGACAGTGGCCTGTTCCAGTGGTGGGTGACGTGAAGCCTGATTCTCTGCTATGACATGAAGACTGATTCTCTGCTGACATAAAGCCAGATTCTCTGTTACGGGACCTCTCTCCTCTGCCTGGGTGCCTGGGCCTAAATATGTGACAGTGGCCTGTTCCAGTGGTGGGTGACGTGAAGCCTGATTTTCTGCTATGACATGAAGACTGATTCTGTGCTGACATGAAGCCAGATTCTCTGTTACGGGACCTCTCTCCTCTGTCTGGGTGCCGGGACCTAAATATGTGACAGTGGCCTGTTCCAGTGGTGGGTGACGTGAAGCCTGATTCTCTGCTATGACATGAAGACTGATTCTCTGCTGACATAAAGCCAGATTCTCTGTTACGGGACCTCTCTCCTCTGTCTGGGTGCCGGGGCCTAAATATGTGACAGTGGCCTGTTCCAGTGGTGGGTGACGTGAAGCCTGATTCTCTGCTATGACATGAAGACTGATTCTCTGCTGACATGAAGCCAGATTCTCTGCTATGGCATGAAGAGACTGATTCTCTGCTGACGTGAAGCCAGATTCTCTGCTATGGGACCTCTGTCCAATTGATATTGGTTAATTTTTTTAATTTTTTTTTAAATTCATTTCCCTATCCACATTTGTTTGCAAGGGATTTACCTACATGTTGCTGCCTTTTGCAGCCCTCTAGCTCTTTCCTGGGCTGTTTTACAGCCTTTTTAGTGCCGAAAAGTTCGGGTCCCCATTGACCTCAATGGGGTTCGGGTTCGGGACGAAGTTCGGGTCGGGTTCGGATCCCGAACCCGAACATTTCCGGGAAGTTCGGCCGAACTTCTCGAACCCAAACATCCAGGTGTTCGCTCAACTCTACTCACCAGCAGGCCCTCACCTAATTATACCTAATAGGTAATTTGCGCGCATGCTGCCTTGCTTGGATGTGGTAGCTGTAGCTGTTTCTCAGGCTCCCTCTCAGGAATCGAACCCTTATTCCCCTTCACCACAGTTTGCGCTGACAATAAAATCGACAGTTGATAGGCCAGACATCTGAATGGTTCGTCGCCGTCACGGGGACGTGCGATCAGTCCCAGGTTATCTAAAGTCACCAAATTGGCAGAAGGCCCTGACCCATATTATGTTAGGTGGTCAGATCAGCAGGCCCTTGCTCCAAATGTTTTTGAGGGTCACCAGCAGGCCATCAATCATCATTTTTCAAGGGGCTGTGTACGATGCCCTCCTATGTGTAAAGGTACATAAAGATGAACATAAGGCACTTTAAATGTGTTGTTTATAATGTACTGAATACATTGTAATCCCATGCACCCCTTCCACCACAAACAAGGGTATATGGTTGAATCTTCCTTTTCTTATCCTTCTTTTTCTCTTCCATCATATCAACACATGCTTATTTGTTGCATATAATGCCCTTGCATATATGCCCTTCGCATATTATGTTTTACAGGGTCAGCTCAGTTGTAGGCCCTTGCATATAATATTTTAAAGGGTCAGCTCACCAGCTGGCCCTCGCATATAATTTTTTTGAGGGTCAGCTCACTAGCAGACCCTCGCATATAATTTTTTAGAGGGTCAGCTTACCAGCAGGCTCTTGCATATAATGTTTTACTGGGTCAGCTCACCAGCAGGCCCTCGCATATAATTTTCTAGAGGGTCAGCTCACCAGCAGGCCCTCGCATATAATGTTTTACGGGGTCAGCTCACCAGCAGGCCCTCACCTAATTATACCTAACTAGACATTAAGCCCGTTATAATAACGGGCGCTAGAACAGTAGTGTATAAACATTAGTAGAAACAGTCTATATTAAATAGTAAGATAATTTAACCACATTGTATTTCATGTTTTATTTTCTTTTGTCAAAAATATTTTGGAAAAAAGTCAAAAGTAAATTAATAATAAAAATTAAATGGAAACGTATATATCACGATACAGTAAGTATAGTTTGTAACAATCTGCAATATACAATACCTGAATCAGATATTCAGGAAAAAGGTATTTTTTAACCTCTTGAAATTTTTCTATAAAATTTCTGTATGCACAACATTTCTTGTAAATATTCTATCTGAATTTGGCAACAGTTTGCCTTCTTCAGGACCATCTACAACCTTTACAACCACATCTGAATAAGTTCTATCTCTAGATAATGCAACATATAACTGACCGTGGCAGAATACTGGTTCTGGCAAGTAAATGCCAACTTTTTCTAAGGTTTGCCCCTGAGCTTTATTAATTGTCATGGCAAAGGCTAATGCAACTGGAAATTGTCGTCTTCTTAAGGTAAATGGCAAATTAGTAGAGGATGGAGCTAAATCAATACTTGGAATAAAGACCATGTCCCCTTCCGCTGAACCTGTTATTACTTGAGCAATAATGAGGTTTCTTTTCAAGTCTTTAACAAAGAGGCGGGTTCCATTGCACAATCCTCTTTTAGTGTTTATATTTCTGAGGAGCATAATTATTGCTCTCTTTTTAAGGTTCAGTTTATGCCTCGGCATTCCTGTTGGAGTTAACTCATTAACCGCCTCCGGACCGGATTGCGTTCCGGAGGCGGTCGATTCATTCCTCGTAGACGCGCCGGTGCGTCATCTCGCGAGACGCGAGATTACGCGCATAGCCGGCCCGCGCATGCGCAGTGCGGGCCGGCAAAAGTTAAAGGAGGAGTTCGTCACCAGCCTGCCAGCCAATGATCATCGCTGGCAGGCTGGTGATTTTCAAAAAATCAAATCAGAAGCCATATAACACACTATATTTATAAATACAATATGTTAAATGGCTTCTGTGCTCTCTGCTGGTTCCTTTTCGTCGGTTGGTTCCAGCAGAGAGCACACATCACTGTAAGTACACAAGACACAACACATTTAGCCCCAGATCACCCCCCATCACCCCAAATTACCCCTTGATCACCCCTGTCAGTCACTAGTGAAAGGGAAAAAAGTGATCAGTGTAAACTGTCACTTTTTTTTTCCACCAGTATTGACTGTTAGGTTTTAGGTTAGTTTAGTCCCCTTTGGTAGGTAGTTAGCGTCAGTTAGCGCCCACCGCACCGCAGTCACTGATTCGCTGATTAGCGTATCGCTAATCAGCATTGGTACTTTTATAGTATCTGTAAGTGATCAGAACTGATCACAGTCAGATCTATAATAGTTTTAGTGTCACCTTAGCTCGCCCTCCACCCAAAACACAGTGTTTGCCCGATCAGGCCTGATCGGTTGCCCACACGTGCGTTCACCCACGCCTGCCCCGCCGCAGTGAAAAAATGTATATATTTTTTTAGCACTGCACAATCACTTCACAAGCGCTGCGGCGATAAAAAAATAACAGTTTTGATATTTTTTTATCAATCGCAGCGGCTTCCTGTACTTCGCTAGCCTCCCATTTGTAAGACAGGCTTGCTTTTTTTCTTGGGTAGTCTCAGGGAATACCCGCTAAATTTAGTTGACCAAATGGCAAGTAAGGGGTATTCTTCTGAAGAAGCCTACAGGCTTCTGACCCAGTCGGATGAGGAATGGGAACCCTCATCTGACGAATCCAGCGGATCAGAATACAAACCTGTAGAAAGCAGTGGCAGTCTGACCCAAAGTTCGGACGATGAGGTTGAGGTACCAGGCGTACCTGGCCCCATATTGCTAGACCACAGGTTGCGCAGGATCCGCTTCAAGGGCAGCAGAGTGGGGCTGGCGCTGTCGGATTACGTGGTGAGGCATACACCAGCAGCGCAGCCCATCCTGGACCTAGTACCAGCACTGCCGTAGAACATGGTGAAGTGGCGAGCACCAGAAGGGCAGTTGAAGCTGGTACGGTGGCACGTGCATTAGTTCCCCCTTTCAGCCACCGCACAGACAGGCCCGTAAAGCCCCTAGAGTCCCTGAGGTGCTGGCAAACCCTGATTGGCAGCCCCCAACTTCAGCCGCACCAGTAGTTCCCCCTTTCACCGCCCAGTCTGGAGTTCGGGTTGAGACAGCTCAGATCGGATCGGCACTGGGGTTTTTTGAGCTGTTCTTGACTGCTGAGCTCTTGGACTTAGTCGTGGCAGAAACAAATCGGTATGCCACTCAATTTATAGCCACCAACCCGGGAAGCTTTTATGCCCAGTCTTTCCGGTGGAAACCCTTCCAAGTTTCCGAATTTAAAACTTTTCTGGGCCTTCTCCTCAACATGGGCCTGAAAAAAAAGCATGAATTGCGGTCATATTGGTCCACGAACCCGATTCATCACATGCCCATGTTCTCTGCTGCCATGTCCAGGACACGATTTGAGACCATCCTGCGTTTCCTGCACTTTAGTGACAACAGCACCTCTCGTCCCATAGGCCACCCAGCTTTTGACCAGCTCCACAAAATTCGGCCCCTCATAGACCACCTTAACACCAAATTCGCAGATTTGTATACCCCTGAGCAAAACATCTGCATAGACGAGTCCCTTATACATTTTAGTGGGCTCCTTGGCTTCAAACAATACATCCCAAGCAAGCGCGCCCGGTATGGGGTCAAATTGTATAAGCTCTGTGAAAGGGCCACAGGCTATACGCACAAATTTCGAGACTATGAGGGTAAATATCAGACCCTGGAGCCGGTCGGTTGCCCTGACTACCTGGGGAGCAGTGGGAAGACAGTCTGGGACTTGGGGTCACCCTTATTTGGCAAGGGGTACCATCTTTATGTGGACAGTTTCTACACAAGTGTGCCCCTCTTCATGCATTTGTTTATAGAACAGATTGGCTGCTGTGGCACCGCACGACCTAGTCGCCGAGGCTTTCCCCAACGGCTCGTTACCACCCGTCTTGCAAGGGGGGAGAAGGCTGCCTTGTGTAATGAAGAACTGCTCACAGTGAAATGGAGAGACAAGCGTGACGTTTACATGCTCTCCTCCATTCACGCAGACACGACAATCCAAATAGAACGAGCAACCAGTGTCATTGAAAAGCCCCTCTCAGTCCACGACTATAATTTGCTCATGGGAGGGGTGGACTTCAATGACAATATGTTGGCTCCTTATTTAGTGTCCTGCCGCACCAGACGCTGGTATAAGAAGGTGTCTGTATATTTAATTCAATTGGCTCTGTACAATAGTTTTGTTCTCTACAGTAAGGCTGGGAGAACAGGATCCTTCCTCAAATTTCAGAAAGAGATCATCGAGAACCTCCTGTATCCAGGAGGTTCCGTGGCCCCATTCACCAGTGTAGTGAGCCGTCTACACGAGCGACATTTCCCCAATGTCGTTACTGGTACCTCAACCCAAGTGCCACCCCGAAAAAGATGTTGTGCCTGTAGCAGGAGTGGAATAAGGCGTGACACCCGCTATTTCTGTCCTGACTTCTCTGACCACCCTGCCCTATGCTTAAGGGAGTGTTTCTTAAAGTACCACACATAGGTACACTATTAGCATAGGGATTGTGTGACACAGGACAGGCACACAGGGCTCTTAGGGCCCTTTCACTCACAACTGCTGCAAACCTCTCCTTTCACCTGGGACAAAGTGCATAATGTACTTCGCCACATCTCTGGGCGATTTGCGCTTTGCACATTGTCCCATGGGGAAGGAGAGGTTTGTCTTATAAAGGTAAAAAAAAAATAAAAAATCACCGGTAAGCAAAAAAGTTAATGTTCTGTTCCAAAAGTTCAATAAAGTTTATAAAAGTTAATGTTCTGTTCAAATGTTATATAAAGTTAATGTTAATAAATTTATTGCGTTGCGGCCTGTTTTTTTTTTTTTTTTTACCTTCTAGGTGGACCAACCGATGAACGAGCTGCAGCACTGATGTGTATTCTGACAGAAGCATTGTGCTGCTGTCAGATTACACAAAAGTCGGTGTATGCGGCGCTGCAAGACGAGATTTCTCCTCTGCAGTAAAAAAGATACGTTTTGCCGAGGCTTATGAGCTGAGGGGCGTTGTTCATATGCTTTGGCAAACACTTTGTATATAAGAAAAAATATAAATAAATCCCGGCAATGATTAATTCATCCACATCGATTGATGTGAATGGAGAAATCGGGTTTGCCAGGGCATACGGGCTGAGTGGGTTTGGATGATGGGCGGAGCTCCTATGTCCTGGCAGACGCCTTTCCCCTCCTTTTTAATTTTTTTGGCAGAGATTTTTTCATCCACATTGATCGATGCGAATGAAGAAATCTGTGCCGGTTATTTTTTCTTTCAGCCCAGAGGCTGAACGAAAAAAAAAAAATCTCATTACCTGTATGCTCAGTATGCTCAATATAAGGAGAATAGCAGAAACTCCTAATGCTGGCCATACATGTAATGATTGCGGAGACCCTCAAATGCCAGGGCAATACAAACACCCCAAAAATGACCCCATTTTGGAAAGAAGACACCCCAAGGTATTCTCTGAGGGGCATATTGAGTCCATGAAAGATTGAACTTTTTGTCCCAAGTTAGCGGAAAGGGAGACTTTGTGAGAAAAAAAAAAAATCAATTTCCGCTAACTTGTGCCAAAAAAAATATCTTCTATGAACTCGCCATGCCCCTCATGGAATACCTTGGGGTGTCTTCTTTCCAAAATGGGGTCACATGTCGGGTATTTATACTGCCCTGGCATTTTAGGGGCCCTAAAGCGTGAGAAGAAGTCTGGAATCCAAATGTCTAAAAATGCCCTCCTAAATGGAATTTGGGCCCCTTTGCGCACCTAAGCTGCAAAAAAGTGTCACACATGTGGTATCGCCGTACTCAGGAGAAGTTGGGCAATGTGTTTTGGGGTGTCTTTTTACATATACCCATGCTGGGTGAGAGAAATATCTCTCTAAAATGATAACTTTGTATAAAAAAATTGGAAAAGTTAACTTTTAGAGAGATATTTCTCTCACCCAGTATGGGTATATGTAAAAATACACACCAAAACACATTGCCCTACTTCTTCTGAGTATGCCAATACCACATGTGTGACACTTTTTTGCAGCCTAGGTGCCCAAAGGGGCCCAAATTCTAAAGAGCACCTTTAGGATTTCACAGGGCATTTTTTAGGCATTTGGATTCCAGACTTCTTCTCCAGCTTTAGGTCCCCTAAAATGCTAGGGCAGTATAAATACCCCACAAGTGACCCCATTTTGGAAAGAAGACACCCCAAGGTATTTCGTGAGGGGCATGGCGAGTTCATGTAAAATTTTATTTTTTGTCCCAAGTTAGTGGAATATGAGACTTTGTAAGAAAAAAAGAAAAAAGAAAAAATTATTTTCCGCTAACTTGTGCCAAAAAACAAAAATATATAGGAACTCACCATGCCCCTCACGGAATACCTTGGGGTGTCTTCTTTCCAAAATGGGGTCACTTGTGGGGTATTTATACTGCCCTGGCATTTTAGGGGACCTAAAGCGTGAGAAGTAATTTGGAATCCAAATGCGTAAAAAATGCCCTGTGAAATCCTAAAGGTGCTCTTTAGAATTTGGGCCCCTTTGCGCACCTAGGCTGCAAAAAAGTGTCACACATGTGGTATCGCCGTACTCAGGAGAAGTTGGGCAATGTGTTTTGGGGTGTCTTTTTACATATACCCATGCTGGGTGAGAGAAATATCTCTCTAAAATGATAACTTTGTATTAAAAAAATGGGAAAAGTTGACTTTTAGAGAGATATTTCTCTCACCCAGCATGGGTATATGTAAAAAGACACCCCAAAACACATTGCCCAACTTCTCCTGAGTACGGAGATACCACATGTGTGACACTTTTTGCAGCCTAGGTGCCCAAAGGGGCCCAAATTCTAAAGAGCACCTTTAGGATTTCACAGGGCATTTTTTAGGCATTTGGATTCCAGACTTCTTTTCATGCTTTAGGTCCCGTAAAATGCCAGGGCAGTATAAATACCCCACAAGTGACCCCATTTTGGAAAGAAGACACCTTAAGGTATTTCGTGATGATTATAGTGAGTTCATGGAAGGTTTTATTTTTTGTCACAAGTTAGTGGAATATGAGACTTTGTAAGAAAAAAAAAAATCATCCTTTTTCCCTAACTTGTGACAAAAAAATTAAAACTTCTATGAACTCACTATGCCCATCAGCGAATACCTTAGGGTGTCTACTTTCCGAAATGGGGTCATTTGTGGGGTGTTTCTACTGTCTGGGCATTGTAGAACCTCAGGAAACATGACAGGTGCTCAGAAAGTCAGAGCTGCTTCAAAATGCGTAAATTCACATTTTTGTACCATAGTTTGTAAACGCTATAACTTTTGCGCAAACCAATAAATATACCTTATTGCTTTTTTTTTATCAAAGACATGTAGAACAATAAATTTTGAGAAAAAATTATATAGAAATGTAGTTTTATTTGAAAAATTTTACAACTGAAAGTGAAAAATATCATTTTTTGGCAAAAATTTCGGTCAATTTCGATTAATAACAAAAAAGTAAAAATCTCAGCAGCAATGAAATACCACCAAATGAAAGCTCTATTAGTGAGAAGAAAAGGAGGTAAAATTCATTTGGGTGGTAAGTTGTATGACCGAGCAATAAACCGTGAAAGTAAGTAGTGTAGTGCAGAATTGTAAAAAGTGGTCTGGTCATTAAGGAGGTTTAAGCTAGGGGAGCTGAGGTGGTTAAGAAACTCAATAGGATAGTTCTGCATATCTTCCTCAGTTGAGTCATCAATTGAGTTTGATCTAAGGAATGTCACAGTATCTCCTTCCAAAATATTTAGCACCTCTTCATTTATGCTATCAACATCAGAGTTCTTTGGGCAAAGAATAATTTTTTTTGTTATCTTTGAGACATCAGCAACTAAAATTCTTTCTCCAAAAAAGTAGGATTTCAATTATGTCTTAAGGCAAACCGTCAATGTGTGGTGTATCACCATTGCCAACTTGGATCAACCAATTGCTGAATTCAGTATCAACTGAACGGCTATTGTTTGTAGGGTTAAGTATTTGGAAGTTTTGCCACAGTTTATTATACTTTATACATGCTTCAACAATTTTTGTCCGGTCACCATGAGGAACCACTGGAAGTGTTTGCCGAAAATCTCCACCAAGTAATAAAACTTTTCCTCCAAAGGGTTTCTGGTTATCCATTATTTCTTTTAGCAGTTTGTCAACCACTGTAAGAGCAATAGACGGGGCCATTGTACGTTTAATGTTTTCTCCATTTCTTCAGCTCTGTATTTTTGTAATTCCTTATCATACATATTCCAAAGTGGATCAGTATTTGGCATTGTGGAAGGCAATCCAAAATCTTCACAGTTTTTGCCATGTAGTACCAGAATGTTGGCTATTTCTTTAAGTGCGATCTTACGACAAATTGTACAATCATCATTGTGTTGTTTATGTTTGTGAACTAAATCTTCAATGAGATATTGCTCATATTTTAGAAAAAGTGCATTCATATTTTGTAATGATGCAAAAACGCAGACATATGCAAATAATTCCCTAAGTTGTTTAGGCATTGTAAAGTGGACAGCATCTTCCAGAGTGTTCTCCCACACATCGTCATCATTAATAAGTCCTTTTCCTTTTGCAGCCTCTTGGAAAGTGGGATAGACATTACCATGTACTGTCCTCAGATCTTCAAAGGATACTGCACCAGCCACATGCAGCAATAGTAGACGCAGACAGCAACGCTCTGCATCTGATATTAAGTTGACAGAATACATTCGTCCAATAATTTTTTCTGCACCACGTTGACGCAATTTCCAACAACAATTTTGAGAGTCAAACACATAATGCAAAGGAATGTCCGAATATAATATATTCTTTGCTTCCTCTTTTTGTTGATTCAATTTGAACCAAGCTGTCAATTGAGTATCATGGTTTAAAGCTCTCTGTACCGCTGTGGTAATGTCATTTGGGTTGAAAAAAACTGATTGTTCTTCAGGCAGATGCACTGCTAATCTATGGATGGTATGGGATTGATAATGCATTTCAAACTCATGCAAACGCCATGCTGCTTCTGGAGCACTGACATACCTAGAATTAATAAAGGTGTTTATTTCATCATGATTCAAAGTACCTTGTTCTTGAATGGCAACATTTGCACAATCATGACCTTTGTACACATATTTAAAAAAGTATTTGACACTTTTCACTGATGCACAAACTTCCACATTTATGTGGCAATTGTACTTCAACGCTAAGTAAGGATTATATGGTACAACCCAAGAATTATCAATATTCTTTCCGTTAAGAATTATAGTTTGGCCTGTATTTCTTCTCTTGTACTTTGGATAGCCATTGCTGTTAGCAATAGTTTTTTGTTGGAATTCCTTCGGAAAATCCTTACAGCATTTGTCATTTGTCCTACATGGAGAATTAGGATTGAGTGCTCCACATGGTCCATGAATCATATGCTTTGTTACAATTGCATGTAAGCGAGGAGTGATTATTATGTTAGGGATTTCAGCAGAGACAATTTTATCTATCAGTTCTTCATTTTTTGGTTTACAGCTTTCTTTAAGAATGAGAAGTATGTGAGCATGTGGTAAACCTTTCTTTTGAAATTCTACCACATAGACCATTGCTTTTGGGACTCCAAAAATATGTTTTTTACTGATGTCATCAATTAGAGCTTTGAGTTTTAGGTGAAATACTCTTGCAACTAAATGTGGTTGTCCATCAACAGTTTGTCCATGTTGTAGGTTATGTACAATCTCTTCCCATTTGGGATTGCATGTCATTGTAATAAAAAGATCTGGTTTTCCATATTTTCATTTTTTATTTATTTATATTTTTATTGGTTTTTCCAACAATAAACAAGGGGCAACAAGGTACCAAGATAGAGGCACGCAGGCCTATCTAGATGCTAAAGTTAGTACAATACATTTTAACAAGAGATGCTGCATATGATCAAATTACACATTCTATACACCCTGAACATTACATAGTCAGATAAAGTGGAGTTGTGAGGGAGAGAAGAGCATGTTATTAGGCTAGAACAAAACATCATAGAGCGAAGTAGGGCAATCATGCAGGCATAAGACGGCACCTATCCCCAATCAGGACAATGTCTTCAAGAGGTGAGAGGGTATATTCTTTGTGTATGTTCGACAGACCCACTGGGTATGTACCGGTTCCAGTGTCTGCAGAAGTAGAAGGCTGTCTAGGGGGTGAACAGTTAAGGCAGAGGTTGAACCCCTGTGTCGACAATCAGGAGTCATTAGATAGGAGACCAGTTTACTTATGGGGGTTTCTGAAAACCGACCATGGGAGCCACTTTTTGAGAAAGATTCCATGGGATCGCATCTCCCATGAAGAAAGCTCCTCGAACCTATGTATTTGGTCCATTTTTTGGATCCAGACGTCCATGGTTGGGACGTGGGGTTGTAGCCAATGTTTGGGAAGCAAAAGGCGCGCAGCCATTAGCATTTGAGCAAATACGTATGGCGGTTTTACCGCATGTTCAGTTAGGGGGATGGATAGGAGAGCTAGCTGCGGAGAGGTTGGAAAAGAGGTCCCACAGATCTCGTTTGAAAGAGCAAAAATCTCTGTCCACCATTTATGAATGGGAGGACAGGTCCACCATATATGGAAAAAAGTTCCTTTCTCCCCAAGGCACCTCCAGCAGACGCCTGAAGCTGATTCAGAGTACAATGATGTTTTATCCGGAGTATTATACCATCTAGTGAGGATCTTGTAGCTATTTTCCTGTATTCGTACGCAGCGGCAGGCGCCATGGGGAGATCTCAGGAGACTAGGTAGATTATTAAAAGGGATCACAATATTGAGATCTCTTTCCCAACTACTAACAAATGATGGTTTAGCAAGCATAGGGGGTGAGCGAAGTTTGCTATAAATCAGCGATATGAGTTTCCTAGGAGTGGAGTGGTGAGAGATAATCGACTCGTACCACACCGTGGGGCGATACAAATCCCCTATATTTATATGTTGTTTCAAATAGGCTCTAAGGTATATGATAGTGAAAATATCACAAGGATGGGGGTTTAAAAGAGCGTTCGTTGTTTGATGGTCCATCCACTCTCCAGAGGGGAGTGCCAAAGTGTTAATATATAGTGAGGAAGACCTAAGCCCTTGGGAGGTCGCAGATCTTATGGGGGAAGGAGCTGTATCAACAATGTCCTTTACTGTCAGGAGGGGAGAGGGAAATGGGACGGAGCAGTGCGAGGACGAGAACCATTTCCAGGCCTCTAATGTGGCTTTTATTATTGGGTAATGGGAATATTGTCCTGGAAAAACCATTTGAGAACCAAGGAGCAGGGCCCTAGGTGGTTTCTTTAAGATATCTATTTCAGTTTCCACTGTAAGAGAATGTGGGGAGGACCGCAACCAGGCCACCACTCGAGTAAGAAGGATAGCCCTACCATAAGTTTCGGGATTTGGCATTCCAATCCCTCCTGCATGTCTAGGCCTAGTGAGTAGGGAATACGACAGTCTCGCCTTTTTGCTGTTCCAAATAAAGGTTCTAAACTTTTTGGTAATTTGCTCGTAGTATTGTTTGGGAACTGGGATAGGTAATACCTGTTGTAGGTAGGTTAGTCGAGGGAGGATTAGTGATGCAAGGAGGTTCTTGCGGCCGAACCAAGAGAGAGTTGGATTGGATTGCGCTAATTTGTCAATGGCCTCAAAAATGGAATTTCTAAGGGGGATATAGTTATGGTAGAAAAGGTTGTGTATGTTGGGACTGAGTTTGACCCCTAAGTATGTAATAGTAGGTGAAGACCAATTAAAGGGTGAGTCTATCATCAACTGGCTCTTTGTGGATTGAGAGATTCCCGTTTTCCATATTTTCTGACAATTGCCATAGCAAATTGATAATTTTGTTGCATGTTTCTGGGGCTCCCTGCAAATGAAGAAAGCAAAATATACATTTTTCCAGGACTCAGGCCTGCTTCATTGGCTTCATTAAACAAATGATCCATTAATCCAGAGTATTTTTCAACACGCAATTTAGGCTGATTTTGACGTATATAATTGAGTCTGTTGGCTTCTGTTTTTACATATGCATCAACTATATATTGCTGTGTAAGGCGGCCTGCATTTAAAAAGGGATTAAAATCCTCTCTAATGGAAAGACGGTAACCGTAGTATTGCATTTGAGTGACTCTAACTCTAGGATTGTGTGACTGGTTTGGTAAATTTAAAATGGAATGTCAATTCCCCAGCTTTGATCCCCATAGGGGAATAACAATGGATAAACCATGGGTTCCAAATTAGGAACAAGGACACTAATTCTTTGTGTTTTTTTTTTTGTATAATCTTCACTTGGTTTGCAGTGTATAAGAATATTTCTTTCAAGTGGTGGTTCTCCATCATCATTCTGAAAAATAAAAGCAACCTCATTATATTTTGGTGCGTTATAGCGCCTTTGGTCATTTTTGCGATCTTGTACTATTGTCATGGACACTTCCTTAATAACATTGTCATTTTTGGCGGCATTCTCTTCATATTCTTTTTCAATTTGGTACAACATTTTGCAGGCCTCGGCAAAAGGATTGAATTGTGCCATAAATGTACTTAATGTTTGCATAAGCTCTGTATTTATTCCTGAGTTGGCAGAAATTTGCATTCTTTGTTCTGCAGCTTCAGAAGGATCTAAAATGTATAATTGTGCAAACTGTCTGTTTTCACCCTGTTGAGGATGCAGTGTTCCTGCTCTGTGACAAAACGAACCATGGATTCAAAAACAGTATGGCCCATAGCCAGAAGGCGGACTAATGTTAGCTCCCATATATGCAAATGCTAGAGCACTATTTATTGACCTTATATTTTGCATGAAATTTTTGCTGTAATGATGCTGACCCATCATGAGCTACTGTATAAATGGATTTGTTCGAATTGGTTGAAGATTTACTCTTCCTTTTGAGCAACACTGTGTACATTTTTGATCAGATGGTCTTTCTCCTTCAAAATGTTTTGCTTGACAAAAATTGCATATCTGATTTAAATCTCCACATGTGTGGGGTATAATGTTACCCTCATTAATATTAACTATATCATTTATCATTGCCATTCTTTCTATTGTTGCCCGGGATTCGTTATTTTCCACTCGTTTAGTTCGGGCCAGTCTCTGTAATTGTGCTTGCCGCAAACATTGTAATTGTCGTTCTTCTGATGTAAGACTTGCTCTCCTAGCTTTTTCTCTTTCAGCATGTCTCGTTTTTGTCTTTCTCTTATATAATTTATCCTCTCCTGTGTGCCTGTTGATAAATGTGTTGTGTCTGTTTGTAGATCTGTTATCCTGCCTCTTTTTATTGCTTGTTGCTGACGTAGTGTTGCTCTCCTAGCTCTGTGTGCTTTCACATTTTTCTGACGCTCATTTTCCTTTTCTTCAATAGATCTATTTGCTCGTCTTTGTCTTTCTCTTAGAGATTGTTTTTTACGCTGATTTTCCTGTTCTTCTATAGATCTATTTGTTCTTCTGAATCTTTCTCTTTTAGCGTTTTTGTGACACTCATTTTCTTTTTCTTGAATTGATCTATTTGCTCGTTTTTTTCTTTGTTTTTCAGCCTTTCTTTTTTTGATTTTTACTTGCTGACTTGACTGTTTCTCCAGGAGAATTTGGTTATGTAGGGTTTCATTGTCTGTGTCTTTTGTCCTACTTGATGTGTCCTTTTTTTGGATGGCATGTTGTTAGTAAAAAGTCCAAGTAATATAGGCTTGTACTTTTATAATTTATAATATTTTCTCTTACTGTAATACTGACTTATATGTAGCTGTAATATGCGTCACCGGCACTGACTTTTGGCGGAGACTGCAGGCACTGTGACTGGTGGCTGATATGACTGCCACTGACTGGTAGTGCTGAGACCACTTGCACTGTGACTGGTGACTGATACAGCTGTCACTGATTGGTGGTGCTGAGACCACTGGCACTGTGACTGGTGGCTGATACTGCTGGCACTGATTGCTGGCACTGACTGCTGGCACTGACTGGTGGTGCTGAGACTGTGGGCACTGTGACTGATGCCTGAGATGGCTGGCACGGACTGGTGGTGCTGAGACTGCAGCTGATGGCTGAAACAGCTGGCACTTACTGGTGGCTGAGACGACTGGCATTGCCACGTGGTGCTGAGACTGCTATCACTGTGACTGGTGGCTTATACGTCTGGCACTGACTGGTGGTGCTGAGACCACTGGCACTGTGACTGGTGGCTGATAGAGCTGGCACTAACTGGTGGTGCTGAAACCACTGTCACTGTGACTGGTGGCTAATACGCTTGGAACTGACTGGTGGTGCTGAGACTGCTGTCACTGTGACTGGTGGCTGATACGGCTGGCACTGACTGGTGGTGCTGAGACCACTGGCACTGTGACTGGTGGCTGATACAGCTGGCACTGATTGGTGGTGCTAATACGACGGGCACTGTGACTGGTGGCTGATAGAGCTGGCACTAACTGGTGGTGCTGAAACCACTGTTACTGTGACTGGTGGCTAATAAGCTTGTCCGCCCGGCACCTGAGGGGTTAATTGTGCGGATCACAGCCCCCTGTAAGAGATCAGGTGCTGCCAGGCAGCAGGGGGCCATTATGTCCACAGTTCTCAGTATATTCTAACTTGAAGCGTCCCCATCACTATGGGAACGCCTCTGTGTTAGAATATACTGTCGGATCTGAGTTTTCATGATCTAACTCAAATCCGATGGTATATTCTAACATAGAGGCGTTCCTATGGTGATGGGGATGCTTCAAGTTAAAATATACCATCGGATTGGAGAAAACTCCGATCCGATGGAGTGTGTGCTGATTGGTTTATGCGCCGCGCATGCGTACTTCACTAATTGGCACACATGCACGGACAACAGCCCTGAGCACGTACACAGGGCTTTTATTAGTATAGATAGGAAATTTGCACACATGCTGCCTGGCTTAGATGTGGTAGCCGTAGCTGTTTCTCAGGCTCCCTCTCAGGAATCAAACCCTTATTCCCCTTCACCACAGTTTGCGCTGACAATAAAATCGAAAGTTCATAGGCCAGACATCTGAATGGATCGTCGCCATCACGGGGACGTGCGATCAGCCCCAGGTTATCTAGAGTCACCAAATTGGCAGAAGGCCCTCACCCATATTGTTTTAGATGGTCAGATCAGCAGGCCCTTGCTCCAAATGTTTTTGAGGGTCACCAGCAGGCCATCAATCATAATTTTTAAGGCTATGTATGATGCCCACCTTTATGTGTAATAAAGGGTGTTTTGTAGTGCCGGTTGCTTGTAATTTTTTTCAGCCCTTTTACTTAGTGCATAGGCTTTATTAGTGTAGCAGTCCCACTACATGAACATTTGTACCACAATGTGAATGAGGCCCTCCTTTATGTGATATACAGGTTGTATTGCAGTGCCTCTTCCGTGTAATTTTTGGCAGCACTTGCACTTTATATATAAATAAATATTTAGGAAAGAATGTTTCCTAACAATTTTTCATATAAAATCGATTTTATCTTCGGTTTTGTGTGCATTATTGTCTGTAAGGCTACTTTCACACTGGCGTTTCTCGGTCCGCTTGTGAGATCCGTTTCAGGGCTCTCACAAGCGGCCCAAAATGGATCAGTTCAGCCCCAATGCATTCTGAATAGATAAGGATCCGTTCAGAATGCAACAGTTTGGCTCCGTTCAGCCTCCATTCCTCTCTGGAGGCGGACACCAAAACACTGCTTGCAGCGTTTTGATGTCCGCCTGACGATGCGGAGCCAAACGGATCCGTCCTGACTTACAATGTAAGTCAATGGGGATGGATCCGTTTTCACAGACACAATATGGTGCAATTGAAAACGGATCCGCCTCCCATTGACTTTCAGTGTAAGTCAAAACGTATCCGTTTGCATTATCATGGTAATGCAAACGGATCCGTTCTGAATGGATACAATCGTTTGCATTATAGGTGCGGATCCGTCTGTGCAGATACCAGACGGATCCGCACCTAACGCAGGTGTGAAAGTAGCCTTAAATTGGCGTGCTACTCGGACAACATTGTTCCCAGCAGCAACCTGGGAGTCCAAGATGCATTCAGACATCCTCCCTTTGCTGTTCTCAAACCATTTCAGTGGTGTTTCCCTCAATTTCTGACCTTTTCCAGGGGGTGCCTGGTTTAATGCTCGGGTTCTCCCATTGACTTCCATTATACTCGGGTGCTCGGATTTGGTCTAAATTCATTATCACTCACAGATACTTTTGTGTGCGGGCCTGTGTGTTGTGTACTCATCACCTATATATGGGTTTAATTAAATTGAACAAGTCCCAAAAAATTTCAATTCCAACCAGGTGGAGAAATAAATGAACATAAACGGATGATTAAGGTCCAGGCCTGATGCTCAATTTTATGTTAACACTTACAGGTAAATTGCTGCCCCACTATGTGTTTTGCTGAAGTAATAATGTGTATATGCTGGTTTAATAAAATTGAACATTCCCTCAAATTTTTTTATTCTAACTGTGTGGAAATGGAATCCACAGAAATGGACGATTGAGGTCTGAAGCTCAAATTCATGTTAACACTTACAGGTAGGTTGCTGCACTACCGTGTGTTTTGCTGTAGTAATTACGTATATATCTTGGTTTAAATTTAATTCTAACCGTGTGGATCTGGAATAAACAGAAACGGACGATTGAAGCCTGACTCTCAAATTCATGTCCTCAGGGTCATGTCATAACAATTATTCTTTCTCCCTAGTGCTTTTTTTTCCATCAACATGTGCACTAAAATGGCGCTATGTGCTGTTTCAGTGGAATTTTCTTAAAAAAACCTGAAAAGATTCAGTTTCCTATGCTGTTGGAAAAATAACAAAGTTTGGAAACCAATTCACTCATCCTTACAATACTGCATATACAGTGGGATGCAAAAGTTTGGGCAACCTTGTTAATCGTCATGATTTTCCTGTATAAATCGTTGGTTGTTACGATAAAAAATGTCAGTTAAATATATCATATAGGAGACACACACAGTGATATTTGAGAAGTGAAATGAAGTTTATTGGATTTACAGAAAGTGTGCTATAATTGTTTAAAAAAAATTAGGCAGGTGCAAAAATTTGGGCACCACAAAAAAGAAATGAAATCAATATTTAGTAGATCCTCCTTTTGCAGAAATTACAGCCTTTAAACGCTTCCTGTAGGTTCCAATGAGAGTCTGGATTCTGGTTGAAGGTATTTTGGATCATTCCTCTTTACAAAACATCTTTAGTTCATTCAGGTTTGATGGCTTCCGAGCATGGACAGCTCTCTTTAAGTCACACCACAGATTTTCAATTATATTCAGGTCTGGGGACTGAGATGGCCATTCCAGAACGTTGTACTTGTTCCTCTGCATAAATGCCTTAGTGGATTTTGAGCAGTGTTTAGGGTCGTTGTCTTGTTGAAAGATCCAACCCCGGCGCAGCTTCAGCTTTGTCACTGATTCCTGGACATTGGTCTCCAGAATTTGCTGATACTGAGTGGAATCCATGCGTCCCTCAACTTTGACAAGATTCCCAGTCCCTGCACTGGCCACACAGCCCCACAGCATGATGGAACCACCACCATATTTTACTGTAGGTAGAAGGTGTTTTTCTTGGAATGCTGTGTTCTTTTTCCTCCATGCATAACGCCCCTTGTTATGGCCAAATAAATCAATTTTAGTTTTATCAGTCCACAGCACCTTATTCCAAAATGAAGCTGGCTTGTCCAAATGTGCTTTAGCCCACCTCAAGCAGTACTTTTTGTGCTGTGGGTGGAGAAAAGGCTTCCTCTGCATCACTCTCGCATACAGCATCTCCTTGTGTAAAGTGCGCCGAATGGTTGAACGATGCACAGTGACTCCATCTGCAGCAAGATGATGTTGTAGGTCTTTGGTGCTGGTCTGTGGGTTGACTCTGACTGTTCTCACAATTCGTCGCTTCTGTCTATCCAAGATTTTTCTTGGTCTGCCACTTCGAGCCTTAACTTGAACTGAGCCTGTGGTCTTCCATTTCCTCAATATGTTCCTAACTGTGGAAACAGACAGCTGAAATCTCTGAGACAGCTTTCTGTATCCTTCCCCTAAACCATGATGGTGAACAATCTTTGTCTTCAGCTCATTTGAGAGTTGTTTTGAGACCCCCATGTTGCTACTCTTCAGAGAAAATTAAAAGAGGGGGGAAACTTACAATTGACCCCCTTAAATACTCTTTCTCATAATTGGATTCACCTGTGTATGTAGGTCAGGGGTCACTGAGCTTACCAAGCCAATTTTAGTTCCAATAATTAGTTCTAAAGGTTTTGGAATCAATAAAATGACAACAGTGCCCAAATTTATGCACCTGCCTAACTTTGTTTAAACAATTATAGCACACTTTCTGTAAATCCAATAAACTTCATTTCACTTCTCAAATATCACTGTGTGTGTCTCCTATATGATATATTTAACTGACATTTTTTATCGTAACAACCAACGATTTATACAGGAAAATCATGACGATTAACAAGGTTGCCCAAACTTTCGCATCCCACTGTATATCGGGCAGGTGAAAGTGGAAAAGTGAGGAATAAATTACCGGTAAAAAGTGGCAAAATCTAAGAACCAGTAGGATGAGAGAGTCCAGAACCACAGTCAATTTGATAAAAAAAAAAAAAAAAAAAAATCTCTAATGTATAATTAATTGCTTGGGGAGTACTTTTTCTAATTGGCATTTTAAACATAAGACACAATGGGAACAAGATATAGGGGAGATGATTCATTTAGAACATTGGGAGAATATTGTGGCACAGATTCTGAAGCAATTCTGTTACAGGATTTCACTGTATTTTATTGTGTTTAGACTGCATAGGTCACCTACATTTATGTATAGAATTGGATATAGACAAGATGAATGTCTTAAATGTAATCAAGAAATGTCCTAAGCTAAACCTAAACTGGTGAAGTATAATTAAAAGACTTAATGAGTTGTTAAAGACTAATGTTCTAATGACCTCTTGGATATACATTTTATGGAATTTAATTATGTCATATCGAAGGACTATCGCAGGACAATTAGTTTTTTTGGCTAGGAAAATGATTTTGGCTAAATAGTTAATTACTTGTTTTGAAAGAATGAGAAACTTTAGTGAGTCAAACCATGCAATATGAAAAAGAGATTTGTCATTATAAACTGTAAATTAGATCACTTTAATAAAAAATGGGACACAAAGATTAAACAATAAAAAATAATAACATTTTAAAAGTCATCTTTTTCTTTCTCGTGCTCTATCATATTGTATTTTTGGGGTTTTATGTTTCCTTTTTCATTCAGATTTGTCCCCTCTCTGTGGGTTTTGCTGGGTCTTTTGTTTTTGTATGCTTATTAACGTCAATGATGCTTGTAAAGGAGAAAAAGGTAATAGAGTTAAGAAAAAAAAAAGAGGACGGCACGGACTTGTCTCCGATGAAAACTTATGGCTAGTGAGAAGACCAAAATGTTGACTAAATAGACCACAACATAGATATTAAGCCCCCTGGATCTCACAGGCCGGAAGCCAATGCATTCTAATACAGAAGAATTGGAATGCATTGTAAAGGATTAGACCCCGAAAAGTTCAAGTCCCAAAGTGGGACAAAAAAGAAAGTTAAAAAAAAAGTTTAAAAAATTACGTTTTCCCCCCCAAAAATTAAAAGTTTCAAGTAAAAATAAACAAAAACGTTATTTTCCCCAAATAAAGTAAAAAAAAATGGTGAAAAATAGGGGGAAAAAAAAGTATACATATTAGGTATTGCCGCGTCCGTATCGACCAGCTCTATAAACATATCCCATGACCTTACCCCTCAGATGAACACCGTAAAAAATACAATAATAAAAAAATGCTAAATAAACAATTTTTTTGTCACCTTAAATCACAAAAAGTAAAACAGCAAGCAATCAAAAAGCCGTTTGCCCACCAAAATAGTACCAATCTAACCGGTACCGCATCCCGCAAAAAATGAGCCCCTACCTGAGACAATCGCCCAAAAAAAAAAAAAACTATGGCTCATAATATGGAGACACTAAAACATCATTTATTTTGTTTTAAAAAAGCTGTTATTGTGTAAAACTTACATAAATAAAAAAAAGTATACATATTTGGTATCTCCGTGTTTGTATCGACCGGATCTATAAAAATATCACATGACCTAACCCCTCAGAAGAACACCGTAAAAAATAAAAAATAAAAACTGTGCTAAATAAACCATCTAATGTCACCTTACATCACAAAAAGTGTAATAGCAAGCGATCAAAAAGTCACACGCACTCCAAAATAGTGACAATAAAACCGTCATCTCATCCCGCAAAAATCATACCTTACCCAAGGTAATCGCCTAAAAACTGAAAAAAATTATGGCTCTCAGACAATGGAAACACTATAACATGATTTTTTTTGCTTCAAAAATAAAAATCATTGTGTAAAACTTACATAAATAAAAAAAAAGTATACATAGTAGGTATCGCCGCATCTTTGACAACCTGTCTATAAAAATATCACATGATCTAACCTGTCAGATGAATGTTGTAAATAACAGAAAATAAAAACTGTGCCAAAACAGCTTTTTTTTGTTATCTTGCGTAACAAAAAGTGTAATATAGAGCAACCAAAAATCATATGTACCCTAAACTAGTACCAACAATACTGCCACCCTATCCCGTAGTTTCTAAAATGGGGCCACTTTTTTGGAGTTTCTACTCTAGGGGTGCATCAGGGGGGCTTCAAATGTGACATGGTGTCAAAAAAAACAGTCCAGCAAAATCTGCCTTCCAAAAACCGTATGGCATTCCTTTCCTTCTGTGCCCTGCCATGTGCCCGTACAGATGTTTATAACCACGTATGGGGTGTTTCTGTAAACTACAGAATCAGGGCCATAAATATTGAGTTTTGTTTGGCTGTTAACCCTTGCTTTGTTTTTGGGGGAAGGTGATTTTAATTAGGGGGGGAGAGGGGAGGCCGCACTGGCCACCAATGATGGGGGGGGGTGATTTTAATTAGGGGGGGGAGAAGGGAGGCCGCACTGGCCACCAATGAATATAATACTGGGGAGGGAGGGGGGCCGCACTGGGCACCAATGAGTTAAATACAGGGGAGGGAGGGAAGGGGGTTTCACTGGCCACCAATGAGTTAAATACAGGGGAGGGAGGGAGGGGGGCCGCACTGGCCACCAATGAGTTAAATACAGGGAAGGGAGGGAGGGGGGCCACACTGGCCACCAATGAGTTAAATACAGGGGAGGGGGGTCTGCCCCCTCCTGCCTGGCAGCACCTGATCTCTTACAGGGGGCTATGATACGCACAATTAACCCCTCAGGTGCGGCACCTGAGGGGTTAATTGTGCTGATCACAGCCCCCTGTAAGAGATCGGGTGCTGCCAGGCAGCAGGGGGCAGTCATGTACACAGTTCTTAGTATATTCTAACTTGAAGCGTCCCCCTCACTATGGGAACGCCTCTGTGTTAGAATATACTGTCGGATCTGAGTTTTGACAATCTAACTCAAATCCGATGGTATATTCTAACATAGAGGCGTTCCCATGTTGATGGGGACGCTTCAAGTTAAAATATACCATCGGATTGGAGAAAACTCCGATCCTATGGTATATTAACTCCTGACTTTACATTGGAAGTCAATGGGGGACGGATCCGTTTGCAATTGCACCATATTGTGTCAACGTCAAAGGGATCCGTCCCCATTGACTTGCATTGTGTGGCGAAACCAACCTCGCCACTGGGTTTTGGAGAGGCCTGTTTATCAGCCTCTTGCCTCAGGATTATGGCCCATACTAACTTTTAAACCCCTGAACCTATTCAAGTGAATTTTGGATAGGTTTGTCCCCAAGCTATACTGTTTAAATTGATGTAAGTTATATGTATGGCCAATGTAAACTCACAAAGTTGTAACAATTTATAATAAGTGTAACTTGTCAGCTTGGGAGGAAAATGCTGGGTGTGTTTCTATTGTGCCATTGTCCCATTGTGTGTTTAAAGGGTGATGTCTGTCCTGTTGTCTGCACATGTGTATTGGTGACTTCTCTTTGTCTTGAGAGATAATTGGATTACGCCTCGGGTGTCTCCAGGGCAGAGAGGAGGAAACCATGATGCATTGTGGGGATGTATTGTCTCTGTGTATCCTACAGTGATGTCACAGTCTTCATTCTGGTCCCCTAGGGGCATGTACACCAGATGGGCTTGATTGTTTTATACCTCCCTGTGGGCCGACTTGTAATTGCAACAACTGTAATAAAAAACAGGCTGGGTGTGCCAGCACCTCAGACCACTGCTTGACCCTCAACACGGAGCCTTGTCTTGTTATTGGGGGGATCCGCTGTATGCTGTTGGAGACTGATTGCCAGGAGTGTAAGCTGATTCCTGTTTGTCTGCTAGCAGCTATTCGTGAGGTTCCAGTTTGGAGTGCTATTTTGTATCCAGTTCGGGAGTTTGGTGTTCTGCAGTAGCTGTGCCTGTCTCTCAGAAAGGGGCACATCGCCTAAACGGATTTTAACCCCTTGTCTGCTGAAACGGTCCGTTACACATTGTAAGTCAGGACTGATCCTTTTTGCTCCGTACGGCCAGGCGGACACCAAAACGACTTTTTCTTCGTGTCCGTGGATCCTCCAAAAATCAAGGAAGACCCACGGAAGAAAAATCGGACACGGATCACGGACCTACGGACCCCGTTTTTGCGGACCTTAAAAAAAAACGGTCGTCTGCATGAGGCCTAAGAAGCATTGCAGCTGGTGATTATCACAGCAAGGTGAGCTTTACCCATGTGATATTTTATAAATAAGAACATAGTAATAAATTCATTGCTTTCTTAATCCAAAGGTTAACATTTTATACAATGATTTTACGATAGACAAGCATTTTGCATGCTTATTTTGTACCCTCATATTTTCTTCCTTTTAAAATCACAAAATGAAAAACATGAATAGAGCCTTATACAGGGAGTGCAGAATTATTAGGCAAGTTGTATTTTTGAGGATTAATTTTATTATTGAACAACAACCATGTTCTCAATGAACCCAAAAAACTCATTAATATCAAAGCTGAATATTTTTGGAAGTAGTTTTTAGTTTGTTTTTAGTTTTAGCTATTTTAGGGGGATATCTGTGTGTGCAGGTGACTATTACTGTGCATAATTATTAGGCAACTTAACAAAAAACAAATATATACCCATTTCAATTATTTATTTTTACCAGTGAAACCAATATAACATCTCAACATTCACAAATATACATTTCTGACATTCAAAAACAAAACAAAAACAAATCAGTGACCAATATAGCCACCTTTCTTTGCAAGGACACTCAAAAGCCTGCCATCCATGGATTCTGTCAGTGTTTTGATCTGTTCACCATCAACATTGCGTGCAGCAGCAACCACAGCCTCCCAGACACTGTTCAGAGAGGTGTACTGTTTTCCCTCCTTGTAAATCTCACATTTGATGATGGACCACAGGTTCTCAATGGGGTTCAGATCAGGTGAACAAGGAGGCCATGTCACTAGATTTTCTTCTTTTATACCCTTTCTTGCCAGCCACGCTGTGGAGTACTTGGACGCGTGTGATGGAGCATTGTCCTGCATGAAAATCATGTTTTTCTTGAAGGATGCAGACTTCTTCCTGTACCACTGCTTGAAGGTGTCTTCCAGAAACTGGCAGTAGGACTGGGAGTTGAGCTTGACTCCATCCTCAACCCGAAAAGGCCCCACAAGCTCATCTTTGATGATACCAGCCCAAACCAGTACTCCACCTCTGTCATGGTCTTACCTTCTTGCTGTTCTCCTTCGTTTGACATGTGCTGGCGGCCATCTTGGTTTCTGGGTTTCTTGTAGCCTTCCACCCTGCGGCTTCTCCTTCCCACTGGGAGGAGCTGGATGCCTAGCTCATATATATAGGAGGTCTGTGGCTTCAGTTCCTTGCTTGGTCCTCCTGTGTTCACATGCTTCTAAGACTGCTGCTGCTTCTGGTTCCTGATCCTGGTTTCGTCTGACCACCCTGCTGGTTCCTGATCCTGGCTTCGTCTGACTACCCTGCTGGTTCCTGATCCTGGCTTCGTCTGACTACCCTGCTGGTTCCTGATCCTGGCTTCGTCTGACTACCCTTCTGGTTCCTGATCTCTGGCCTCTCAAAGACTCTGCTTCGGTTTCACCATTCGTTTGGACTTTTGCTTTACAGCTTTATTTTCAATAAAGCCTTCTTATTTTCACTTATCTCTTGTTGTACGTCTGGTTCATGGTTCCGTGACATTAGGACCAAGCCATGAGTTCTGACGGTACAGGGCCATCCTCGCTACCCATGCTGGTTGCCAGACTTGATCAGCAGGATCACCTGTTGGGTCGGTTCGCTGTGGCGTTGCAAACCTTTCTTGAACGCACGGCTCATTTCGCTCCCGATGCCGAGGGGTCGGTTGTCGCTCCCACTGCCGCTCCGGTTGTTGCGCCAGAGTCTACCCCGACACCTGTTGTTGCGCCTGCGGTGTTTCGGGGTATGACCGGTTCTGCCCCTCTTCCACAGCGCTTTGGGGGAGAGCCAACTCAGTGCCGAGGTTTCCTTAACCAGGTGGGCATTTATTTCGAGTTGCTGCCACATGCCTTTCCTACTGAGAGATCAAAGGTGGGCTTCTTGATCTCGCTGCTCTCGGACAAGGCCTTGGCCTGGGCCAGCCCTTTATGGGAGAACAACAATCCGGTGGTTGCCGAGTTTTACGGTTTTGTTGCTTCTCTTCGGAAGGTATTCGATGTGCCGGCTCGTGCTGCCTCTGCTGCGAAGCTCCTTATGTCCATCAGACAGGGTTCACGATCCGTAGCTGAATACGCCATTGAGTTTCGTACCCTGGCAGCAGAGGTGGGCTGGAATAATGAGGCTCTGGTCGCTGCTTTCTCTCATGGTCTCTCGGATGCCTTGAAGGATGAGGTTGCAGCTAAGGACCTACCAGTGGAGCTCGAGTCTCTTATTTCTTTCCTGATTTTGATTGACACCAGACTCAGGGAGAGACCTTCCTTTAAGGAGAGCCTGCGGAGGTCTTCTAACAGATTGGCGCCTACGTTTGCTGTCCCACCCGTGCCTCCCTCTCCTCCCACGCCTCCTGGGGATGACTTGTCTGGGGGTGAACCCATGCAGCTGGGGTTTGCTCGCCTGTCCGAGGGGGAGAGGGTACTCCGGAGACGCGAGGGTCGATGCATGTACTGTGGTCTCGGTGGGCATTTTCGGTTGACATGTCCGAACCGTCCGGGAAACGCTCGTACCTGAGATCCTGTCGGGGGCAGATCTTGGGTGGAGTCTCCTCATCCCCGGTTTCCCGTGTTGACAAACCACTGATCACTGTTGTCCTCTCCTGGGTCGGGGGCTCGGTGACGACCCAGGCGTTGGTGGACTCTGGTGCTGGTGGTTTGTTCATTGATAGTGTGTTCGCTGCCGCCAATTCCATTCCTCTGCAGGCTCGAGGTTCCCCACTGGCTCTTGAGGCGATAGACGGCAGACCCCTTCTGTCGTCACACGTGACTCATGAGACCCTTCCAGTGGGGATAGCCATTGGTGCCGTTCACAGAGAGTCGGTCTGTCTCCAGGTTATTTCGTCTCCACACTACTCGGTGGTCTTGGGGTACCCCTGGCTCCAGAAGCATAATCCGACTTTCGATTGGAGATCGGCCGAGATCCTCTCGTGGTCACCGCAGTGTGGGGCTAGTTGCATCCATGGGTCTGTCAAGTTGCTGTGTACTTCCTCGGACTCTCTGTTGCCTCCTGAATACGAGGAGTACCGGGATGTATTCGATAAGGTGCGCGCGGTTGCCCTACCTCCGCACCGCCCATACGATTGTGCCATAGAGTTACAACCTGGTGCCGTTCCTCCTCGTGGCAAAGTCTATCCACTGTCGGTAGCGGAGAATGAGGCCATGGAGGAGTACGTGAGGGAGGCGCTTTCACGCGGACACATTCGCAAATCCTCGTCCCCGGCAGGGGCTGGATTTTTCTTTGTGAAAAAGAAGGGCGGTGAGTTGAGGCCTTGCATCGATTACAGGGGTCTCAATCGCATCACGATCAAGAACGCTTACCCGATACCCTTGATTTCCGAGCTGTTCGATCGCCTTAAAGGGGCCACGGTCTTTACCAAACTCGACCTGAGGGCGGCATATAACCTGGTAAGGATCAAGGCGGGCGATGAGTGGAAGACCGCGTTTAACACCAGGACCGGTCATTATGAATCCTTGGTTATGCCCTTTGGGTTGTGCAATGCGCCCGCAGTCTTTCAGGAATTCATCAACGATGTTTTCCGTGACCTGTTGCAGCAATGTGTGGTGGTCTATTTGGATGACATCTTGGTATATTCTGAATCCATGGAGGCCCACATTCTGGATGTCAGACGAGTGTTGCAACGGTTACGAGAGAACAAGCTATTCGGTAAGCTTGAGAAATGCGAATTTCACCGATCCCAGTTAACCTTCTTAGGTTACATCATTTCCGCTGAGGGGTTCTCCATGGATCCTGAGAAGGTTTTCGGCTGTCTTACAGTGGCCCCAGCCCAGTGGTCTTCGTTCCCTGCAGCGCTTTTTGGGCTTCGCCAATTATTATCGGAAGTTCATCAGGGACTTTTCCATGCTGGCCAAGCCTCTCACGGATCTGACCAGGAAGGGCAGTAATTCCCAGGTCTGGCCGCTCGAGGCCATCCGAGCTTTTGAGGCCCTAAAGTCCGCTTTTGTGTCGGCTCCGATTCTGTCGCATCCCAACCCTGGGTTGCCCTTTGTCCTCGAGGTGGACGCGTCTGAGACGGGAGTAGGCGCCCTTCTGTCTCAGCGTAGAACACCAGAGGGTCCCCTGCTTCCTTGTGGGTTTTACTCCCGGAAACTGTCTTCCGCGGAGTGCAACTATCAGATTGGTGACAGGGAGTTATTGGCCATCGTGCAGGCCCTTAAAGAATGGAGGCACTTGCTCGAGGGTTCGGTGGTTCCGGTTCTCATCCTGACGGAACATAAGAATCTGACCTACCTTTCTGAGGCCAAGAGATTGACACCACGTCAGGCCAGATGGGCTCTGTTCTTGTCACGTTTTAATTACGTGGTCTCCTACCTACCCGGTTCCAAGAACATCAGGGCGGATGCCCTATCACGGCAGTACTCCGAGCTGTCCAGGGAGGAGTCGATTCCGACTTCGGTCATACCTCCGAATCAGATCCTGGCCGCCATTCGCACCAGCCTGACCTCTCCCCTGGGTGAGCAGATTTTGGCGGCTCAATCTGGTGCTCCCTCTGGGAGACCCAACGGCAGATGTTTTGTGCCTGAGGAGTTGCGCACTCGGTTGTTGCGAACCTACCATAACTCCAAGACCGCGGGGCATCCTGGAAAGAATCAGCTGTCCTGGGCGGTTTCACGTCTGTTCTGGTGGCCTTCCCTACGTTCCGACATCGCCGCATATGTAGCGGCATGCTCCTTTTGTGCCCAGAGTAAGTCCACTCGGCACCTTCCGTTGGGCCTTCTGCAACCCATAGCCACCGGGGAGCGCCCATGGTCACACCTGGGGATGGATTTCATTGTGGACCTCCCTGCATCCCGAGGCCATACGGTCATTCTCATGATTGTGGATCAGTTTTCCAAAATGTGCCACTGTGTTCCTCTCAAGAAGTTACCCTCTGCACAAGAGTTGGCCACGATTTTTGCCAGGGAGGTCTTCCGGTTGCACGGTTTGCCCAAGGAGATTGTGTCGGATCGGGGGAGTCAGTTTGTGTCCAGGTTCTGGCGCGCCTTTTGCTCCCAGTTGGGGATTCATCTCTCCTTCTCCTCGGCCTACCACCCTCAGTCCAATGGGGCCGCAGAACGATCCAATCAGGCCTTGGAGCAATTCCTTCGTTGCTATGTCTCCGATCACCAAGACAATTGGGTTGACCTTCTGCCTTGGGCTGAGTTTGCCAGGAACACGGCGGTGAACTCTTCCTCTGGGACGTCTCCCTTCATGGCCAATTATGGGTTCCAACCTGCCGTGTTACCGGAGGTATTCTCTCCCCAGGATATTCCGGCGGTGGAGGATCACCTTTCCGTCCTACGTGCTTCTTGGGTACAGATCCAGAAGTCCCTTGAGGTCTCTGCGCAGCGCCAGAGACTCCAGGCTGATCGCAGACGAGCGCCTGCTCCTTCCTACCAGGTCGGAGACCGTGTATGGTTGTCCACCCGCAACCTCAACCTTCGAGTGCCCACTCCCAAGCTGGCGCCTCGCTTTGTTGGTCCCTTCCGAGTGCTTCGCAGGGTAAACCCGGTAGCCTATGCCCTTGCGCTTCCTCCTGGCATGCGGATCTCTAACGTGTTTCATGTCTCCCTGTTGAAGCCACTGGTGTGTAATCGTTTCACTTCCTCGGTTCCTCGGCCTCGTCCGGTCCGAGTGGGCAATCATGAGGAGTATGAGGTGAGCAATATCCTGGACTCACTCCTGGTCCGCGGTCGGGTGCAGTTTTTGGTCCATTGGCGTGGTTATGGTCCAGAGGAGCGTTCCTGGGTTCCCTCCGCAGATGTCCATGCTCCTGCCTTGCTCCGAGCCTTCCACGCACGCTTCCCTCAGAAACCGTTTTTTGCTCCGCGGAGGAGGGGCCCTTGAGGGGGAGGTACTGTCATGGTCTTACCTTCTTGCTGTTCTCCTTCGTTTGACATGTGCTGGCGGCCATCTTGGTTTCTGGGTTTCTTGTAGCCTTCCACCCTGCGGCTCCTCCTTCCCACTGGGAGGAGCTGGATGCCTAGCTCATATATATAGGAGGTCTGTGGCTTCAGTTCCTTGCTTGGTCCTCCTGTGTTCACATGCTTCTAAGACTGCTGCTGCTTCTGGTTCCTGATCCTGGTTTCGTCTGACCACCCTGCTGGTTCCTGATCCTGGCTTCGTCTGACTACCCTGCTGGTTCCTGATCCTGGCTTCGTCTGACTACCCTGCTGGTTCCTGATCCTGGCTTCGTCTGACTACCCTTCTGGTTCCTGATCTCTGGCCTCTCAAAGACTCTGCTTCGGTTTCACCATTCGTTTGGACTTTTGCTTTACAGCTTTATTTTCAATAAAGCCTTCTTATTTTCACTTATCTCTTGTTGTACGTCTGGTTCATGGTTCCGTGACAACCTCCACCTTGCTGGCGTCTGAGTCGGACTGGAGCTCTCTGCCCTTTACCAATCCAGCCACGGGCCCATCCATCTGGCCCATCAAGACTCACTCTCATTTCATCAGTCCATAAAACCTTAGAAAAATCAGTCTTGAAATATTTCTTGGCCCAGTCTTGACGTTTCAGCTTGTGTGTCTTGTTCAGTGGTGGTCGTCTTTCAGCCTTTCTTACCTTGGCCATGTCTCTGAGTATTGCACACCTTGTGCTTTTGGGCACTCCAGTGATGTTGCAGCTCTGAAATATGGCCAAACTGGTGGCAAGTGGCATCTTGGCAGCTGCACGCTTGACTTTTCTCAGTTCATGGGCAGTTATTTTGCGCCTTGGTTTTTCCACATGCTTCTTGCGACCCTGTTGACTATTTTGAATGAAACGCTTGATTGTTCGATGATCACGCTTCAGAAGCTTTGCAATTTTAAGAGTGCTGCATCCCTCTGCAAGATATCTCACTATTTTTGACTTTTCTGAGCCTGTCAAGTCCTTCTTTTGACCCATTTTGCCAAAGGAAAGGAAGTTGCCTAATAATTATGCACACCTAATATAGGGTGTTGATGTCATTAGACCACACCCCTTCTCATTACAGAGATGCACATCACCTAATATGCTTAATTGGTAGTAGGCTTTCGAGCCTATACAGCTTGGAGTAAGACAACATGCATAAAGAGGATGATGTGGTCAAAATACTCATTTGCCTAATAATTCTGCACGCAGTGTATATTCCTGTCCATAAAGAGGTTTGGATCGTGAAATGGCCGGCAGATCTCTGCTGTTTCATACAGCAGAGACCTGTACTGCGAAAAAACCTGGAAGCTTGCACTGGGCTTCCTACCTATGCCCCGTGTGTCCAATCTGGGCATAGGTAGTTGCGCTGAATACTGGTAGCTTTACTGAGTAGGCTAACAGTATTCAAACTGCAATTCTTATTTTGGCCAACTGATGGCAGGCCAGGATAAGAAATGAGAAAAAGTGAGCAAAAATAAGCAAATAATAAATTCCTTTAATAAGCCCATATATGTGGCACATAATGATAAAAAAAAAAAATAAAAAAATTTAAAAATATATAAAAAATTAAAACTATATAAAAGTTTAAATCGCCCCCGTTTCAGTATAATTAAAAAATAAATACCTAAATAACAATAAATATAAACATCATGGGTATCACCGCAACTAAAAATGCCCATACTAATAAAATAGAAAAAAAATCCAATATGGCGAATACCGATTTGCCATTTTTTCATTGCATCTCTTACCCAAAGAAATGTAATAAAATGTGATCAAAAGGTCATGCATACTCCAAAATGGTATCAACTAAAAGTATAGATTGTTCCACAAGAAATTAGCCCCCTAAACAGCTCAGTAGACATAAGTTATGGGGGTCAGAATATGGTGATATAAAAAAAAAATCTCAAAGTTAGATTTCTTTTTTACACTATTTAGACATAAAGAACCTATACATATGGGGTATCGTTGTAATCAAACTGACCCAAAGAATGAAGGGCATAGGTCTGTTTTGCCATAAACAAAACTCTGTGGGAACAAAACCCGTACAACTGTGGAGGGATTGTGTTGTTTTTTTGCAATTCCACACCATTTTATACTTTTTTACCGCTTCCCACTACATTTTGTGACATAATAAATGGTGGCATTAGAAAGTACAACTTGTCTTGCAAAAAATAAGCCCTCATACAGCTATGTGACCAGAAAAATAAAAAAGTTATGGCTCACGGAAAATTGGGAAGAAAAATGAAAACGCAAAAAACAAAAAAAACTCTGGCATCCAAAGGATTAAAATATTTATAATATAAAAAAGCAAATTCAGGAAAGAAAATCAGTTAAATTAGTGTTCCATCAAATTCACGTAAACAGAAAAATTCTCTGATGGCAAAGCAAAAGATCAATTAATCCTGCAACTTGGCATCTGGAGCTCACAACTGCCAAGCCTGCCTCTGTAGTCAGTTTTATTTGAATGCCAGACAACAGAGGAAGATGTGCAGAAGCATGTTCTGCACCACCAGCATTGGGAACCTTCCAAGGCAAATGAATATTGCAATTGCATGCATGTGCTAATATGCTATGAATCTCTATGACTATAAAACTGTCAAATTAAAATTAAAAAAGATCTTGTTTTTACAACAATAATGCTTTAAGGAAGCTTTAAGTATAGGCATGGAAATATATATATATTTTTTTATGTTGTGTTCGTCAAAATAATTTACACCTGGATTGTTTTTAATCAAATTTTGTATCATGAAAAGTTTTATGATCAGTCAACAGTTTTTTTTTTGCTTTTTTTCATTCTCATGGGGAACTTGATGTGAACTGTGTTCACCCATTAAAATCACTATAAAATCTGTAATGACCACATTGTTTTGATGTTGCCTTGAATAAGGGCAGGTGGATGCCTGCACACATAAGCTTAACTTTTTCTCCAGCAGGGAGCAAAATTGTATAATGGTTACAGTCTTTCACATACTGTACAGCAGACAAATATGATTGGTAATTACAGTAACAATGGGTACTAATTAGTGTTGAGCGAGCATGCTCGGCCGCACTGCTGTTCAGCTCGAGCATCACTGTGCTCGGCACATAGCGATACTCGGCCGAGTACCGCATGTGCTCGAGCGCCATGCTCGAGTCTCCTCAATAAACGTGCTGAGGAGTACTTACCTGCCAATAAACGTGCAGGTAAGTACTGCCCTCACTGTAAAGCCAGTAGCCATGTTGGCTACTGGCATTACAGTGATTGGCTGGCAGGAACACGTCATCGGGTGCTATATAGCACCCAATGACGCATGTTCGGCTCATTTGTAGTCAGGGAGAGCTGCACTTAGAAAGGGACAAACAGTGTAGGGAGTGTAATCGCAATCTATATACAGTCAGGTTCATAAATATTGGGACATCGACACAATTCTAAAATTTTTGGCTCTTTACACCACCACAATGGATGTGCTTTACACCAGCACAAGATGTGCTTTAACTGCAGACTGTCAGCTTTAATTTTAGGGTATTTACATCAAAATCAGGTGAACGGTATAGGAATTACAACAGTTTGCATATGTGCCTCCCACTTGTTAAGGAACCAAAAGTAATGGGACAGAATAATAATAATAAATTAAACTTTCACTTTTTAATACTTGGTTGCAAATAATTTGCAGTCAATTACAGTCTGAAGTCTGGAACGTATATAGACATCACCAGACGCTGGGTTTCATCCCTGGTGATGCTCTGCCAGGCATCAACTGCAACTGTCTTCAGTTCCTGCTTGTTCTTGGGGCATTTTCCCTTCAGTTTTGTCTTCAGCAAGTGAAATGCATGCTCAATCGGATTCAGGTCAGGTGATTGACTTGGCCATTGCATAACATTCCACTTCTTTCCCTTAAAAAACTCTTTGGTTGCTTTTGCAGTATGCTTTGGGTCATTGTCCATCTGCACTGTGAAGCGCTGTCCAATGAGTTCTTAAGCATTTGGCTGAATATGAGTAGATAATATTGCCCAAAACACTTCAGAATTCATCAAGCTGCTTTTGTCAGCAGTCACATCATCAATAAATACAAGTGAACCAGTTCCATTGGCAGCCATACATGCCCACGCCATGACATTTACCACCACCATGCTTCACTAATGAGGTGGTATGCTTAGAATCATGAGCAGTTCCTTTCATTCTACATACTCTTCTCTTCCCATCACTCTGGTACAAGTTGATCTTGGTCTCATCTGTCCATAGGATGTTGTTCCAGAACTGTGAAGGCTTTTTTAGATGCCGTTTGGCAAACTCAAATCTGGCCTTCCTGTTTTTGAGGCTTACCAATGGTTTACATCTTGTGGTGAACCCTCTGTATTCACTCTGGTGAAGTCTTCTCTTTATTGTTGACTTTGACACACACACACCTACCTCCTGGAGAGTGTTCTTGATCTGGCCAACTGTTGTGAAGGGTGTTTTCTTCACCAGGGAAATAATTCTTCGGTCATCCACCACAGTTGTTTTCCGTGGTCTTCCAGGTCTTTTGGTGTTGCTGAGCTCACTGATGCGTTCCTTCTTTTTAAGAATGTTCCAAACAGTTGTTTTGGCCACGCCTAACGTTTTTGCTATCTCTCTGATGGGTTTGTTGTGTTTTTTCAGCCTAATGATGGCTTGCTTCACTGAGCTCTTTGGATCTCATCTTGAGAGTTGACAGCAACAGATTGCGAATGCAAATAGCACACTTGAAATGAACTCTGGACTTTTTATCTGCTCATTGTAATTGGGATAGTGAGGAAATAACACACACCTGGCCATAGAACAGCTGAGAAGCCAATAGTCCCATATAATTATTATTCTGTCCCATTACTTTTGGTCCCTTAACAAGTGGGAGGCACATATGCAAACTGTTGTAATTCCTACACCGTTCACCTGATTTGGATGTATATACCCTCAAATTAAAGCTGACAGTCTACAGTTAAAGCGCATATTGTTTGTTTCATTTCAAATCCATTGTGGTTTTGTATAGAGCCAAAAATGTTAGAATTGTGTCGATGTCCCAATATTTATGGACCTGACAGTAGTTGAAAAATGTTTCAAAGACCCAAAAAGTCCTTTTAAGGACTATTGTGTGTGGTGGCAGCAATATCGTTTTTGTAGTTTTTGTAGTTTTTGTAGCAATATAATATAGCCAATGTTTTTTTTCAATCATTTTCAATACTTTTTTTTTATAGAGGGTGTCTACAGTGACTTGTGACATCTGTGTAATATCTTCTGTGTGTCAGGGCAAGAGATAGGAAAAATATAAGTGAAAACGAGTATATTTTTTTCATCATTTTCAATACTTTTTCTATAGAGGGTGTCTGCAGTGACTTGTGGCATCTGTGCAATACCTAATGTGTGTCAGGGGCAGAGATAGAACAAATATACTCGTTTTCACTTATACTTTTCCTATCTCTGGCCCTGACACATAGAAGGTATTGCACAGATGTCACACAAGTCACTGCAGACATTCCATCAGGGTTTCCGCCAGAACCTACGTTAGTGGCTCTGGAAGTAGTGTAGCACTGCAGTGGGGAAGCGTCAACAGGCAGTGCTGAAGCTGATTTGCTTAGGGGACAAACAGCACACCACCGCAGAGCTGTTGCAAGGGATAAGAGACCAGACTGAGCTGTGGCTCTCATCACTCAACCTACAACCAGGCATGGTTGTATGTGATAATGGCCGTAACTTGGTGGCGGCTTTGGAGCTTGGCAAGCTCACACACATCCCATGCCTAGCCCACGTCTTCAACTTAGTGGTTCAGTGGTTTCTCAAAACCTATCCTAATTTGCCTGAGCTACTGGTGAAGGTGCGCCCTGTGTGTGCACACTTCCGCATCGACATCGACAGCTTCAGCTGGTCTGTCAACGCTGCAGCAGCGCTTTAACTTGCCAGCTCACTGGCTGTTGAGCGACATGAGCACGCGCTGGAACTCCATGTTCCACATGTTGGCCAGGCTTTGTGAACTGCAGAGGACAGTAGTGGAATACCAGCTGCAACATGGTTGTCGCCTTTCCAGTCAGCTTCAGCTAATCAGAAGTGAGGAGTGGGCATGGATGTCTTGAGGAATTAACACAGATGGTGAACCGCGATAACGCTATTATCAGCAATAACCAACCCACTTCTGTGTCTACTCAAACGTTCGCTGCTCACAAATAAGAACGACACTTTGCATGTGGAAGAGGTGGAAATGGGGGAAGAAGACATTTCACAGGGTGATAGCCAGACCACCCTCCATCCGTCTTCTCAGTGCAAATTGGACAAAGAAGAGGAGGAGGAGGTGGACCAGGAGACGGTTGCCTCTGCTACAGAGGGTAGTACCCTAGCACACATGGCTGACTTCATGTTAGGCTGCCTTTCCAGCGCCCCTTCGCTTATACGCATTTTAGACAACATGGATTGTTGATTGTTGAGTCTTTACCCTTCTCGACCCCTGCTACAAAGAGAACTTCTCATCTCTCATTCCTCTGGTGGAGAGGACATGCAAAACAGTGCTATACCAGAAGGTCCTTGTTAAAAAATTGCTCCATAGTTGATAGGGCAGACATCCAAATGGATTGTCACCGTCACGGGGACGTGCGATCGCCTAGAAGATATCTAGAGTCAACAAAGCAGCAGCAGGCCCGCACCTACAAGTCCAGTCTCAGTAGCCAAGAGTCTAGTCAACACAATCCTCACCATGCGGCACACTGGGTGAACGTTGTGGAGGCCGGGAGCAAGTCGGCTGCTGGCACCAGACTTGCCCTCCAATAGATCCTCGTTAACGGAAAGTGTACTCATTCCAATAACAGGGCCTCTTGTTATTTATCATCACTACCTCCCCGAGTCTGGAGTGGGTAATTGCAGCGCACCTGCTGCCTTCCTTGGATTCTTCTGCTTTAATAACTTGTCCCACCCTCTTTGGGTGGTTCACAATTAGGAAAAAAAGGGGCAAGGCAACAACAGCCAATCAGATTTCAGCCATTGACCTCCCTTGGATGCAGTAGCCGTTTCTTAGGCTCCCTCTCCGGCATCAAACCCTGATTCCCAGTTACCCGTGATCACCATGGTAGGCGCAGAAAAGAACATCGAAAGTTTATAGGGCAGACATCCGAATGGTTTGTCGCCGTCACGGGGACATGCAATCGTGCAGAGGTTATCTAGAGTCACCAATGCGGCAGCAGGCCCTCGCCCCTAATGTTTTAGATGGTCAGCTCAGCAGGTCCTTGTTCCAACAGTTTTTGAGGGTCACCAGCAGGCCATCAATCTTAATTTTTCAAAGGTGTGTATGATGCCCTCCTTTATGTGTAACAAAGGGTGTTTTGGTGTGACGATTCCTTGTAAATTTTGGCAGCCCTTTTTACTTATTGCATAAGCTTTATGAGTGTAGGAGTCCCACTACCTAAACTATTGTACCACAATGTGAATGAGGCCCTCCATTATGTGATATACAGGTTGTATCGGAGTACCTTTTCCTTGTAATTTTTGGCAGCACTTGCACTTTATATAAACTTTAAGTAAATATACAGGAAAGAATGTTTCTTAACAATTTTTCCTCTAAAATGATTTTTATTTTGGTTTTGTGCATATTATTGTCAGACTGTAAAAGTGGCGTACTACTCGGACAACATGGTTGCCAGCAGCGACCTGGGAGTCCAAGATGCATAGAGACATCCTCCCCATGCTGTTCCCAAACTATTTCGGTGGTGTTTCCATCAATTTCTGACCTTTTCTTATGAACCAGGCACCCTCCCCTCTTCAGAGCAGGGGGTGCCTGGTTTAATGCTCGGGTTCTCTTATTGACTTCCAGTATACTCAGGTGCTGGGTAGACCCGAGCATACTGATGTGTTTGGCCAGAACACCCGAGCACTTTGTTGCTCGATCAACACTAGTATTAAACTTAAAGGTTATTCGGCAATTTATATTGATGGCCTTTCCTCAGGATATCAAATCAGTGGAGGTCCGACATTTAGGACCCCTGCTGATCAGCTGTTAGAAGACACAGGCGCTCTGTGAGCACCGCGGCCTCTTCATAGACCATGTGATGCCTCCATATATGGGTCATATCGCCAAGTTGCAGCTCAGCTCCATTGAAGTGAATAGGATTGAGTTGCAAAACGAAACACAACCACTATACTATGTACAGCACTGTGCTTGGTAAGCTGCGGTAGCTCGCTGTGCTCATTACACAGCTGAGCTGAACTGTGGGGTACTGGGACCTGGACCCCCACCAATATGATAATGGCGGAGGGTAGGTCATCATTATCAATACCTGGATAACTCTGTTAATGTTTGTAGTAACTCAGAAGGGGGACGACACTTATAGTGTACTTATGAAGAGGAATTGCCATTGCAGAGCATAGTCCATGTAGTCCATACACTTGAAGAGGTCTTGAAGAGGACCTCCCTGATACAGAGCTAAAGTTAGGCTATACAACCGTATGGTGGTTCCTATTCAGCTCCACTCACACCAGCTATGTTCTGTGCCTCTGTTTCCTTGCAGCCTGACTGTGGCATCCCGTGGGCAAACTGGAAATCTCTTATCAACCCTGTTCCTTACTTGTCCTGAATGATGAAACTATCCAAGAAGCTCCAGTCCACATTCTTGCAGATTCTGTGGGCTATCTTGCACCATCTCATGCACCCATCTTCTGTTCACAACTTCCATGGTGACCACTGCTATGTATTCAACCCTATTTACAGTATATAGTACTTTTATAGTATATGTAGTACTTTAAAGTTTATGTAGTATTTTTCCCCACAACAGACATATACTTGTTGGGGGGAAGGAATTCACCTGCTTCAACATTTAATACAGTCTACCTTTATGAAGTGCTCAACCCCAGGAGGGAGTGAGAGCATCATGTACAGCTCATAGCTCCACTGACTGTCAGGGCACTTGGCTGGCCCTTTTATCAGGGAGAACCCAGAATCACACAAATGGGACAGTCATCTCTTCTGCACTGCTTTCTCTCTCTATTTGTGGTCCACCCTAATTCTGTAGCATTTTGAATTGTAAAGTTCCCCCTTGAAATGGTATTGTAGACAATTACTTGTTAAGCAATTACATTTCCTGTAAAAAAAATGGATCCTGTGCATCAGTTATGCATACTTGGCATCTGTTTGAGCCATTTCTGTTTGACATCTATTTGTAGATGGAAAAAAGCCCTGCATGCAATGACTTTTTTTTTTTTCCATCTAAAAAAACAGATTTCGGGCCAGATAAGATTAAAATGGTTCATGATGGTGGGTGAATGGAAGTTTGCCAATAAGAATTCAGACTTCCAGTGCATAAATGGCTGGGTGGTAATTGTGAAGATAGACCTTGGGGTACACCTTGGGTGGGTAGGAATAGGCCAGGGCAGGAAGTAGGAGGAGCTAGAGGTGGGTAGTGGAAAGAAACAGGGCATTAGAGTCTTGCTATGGGGCTCAATGATTAAATTTGCTCCTCATCTGTAGCTCGAACTAAACACAATATAGTTATGTTACGTATAGAGTTGAGCGAACACCTGGATGTTCGGGTTCGAGAAGTTCGGCCGAACTTCCCGGAAATGTTCGGGTTCGGGATCCGAACCCGATCCGAACTTCGTCCCGAACCCGAACCCCATTGAAGTCAATGGGGACCCGAACTTTTGGGCACTAAAAAGGCTGTAAAACAGCCCAGGAAAGAGCTAGAGGGCTGCAAAAGGCAGCAACATGTAGGTAAATCCCCTGCAAACAAATGTGGATAGGGAAATGAATTAAAATTAAAATAAAAAAAATAAAAATGAACCAATATCAATTGGACAGAGGTCCCATAGCAGAGAATCTGGCTTCACGTCAGCAGAGAATCAGTCTCTTCATGCCATAGCAAAGAATCTGGCTTCATGTCAGCAGAGAATCAGTCTCTTCATGCCATAGCAGAGAATCTGGCTTCATGTCAGCGCAGAATCAGTCTTCATGTCATAGCAGAGAATCAGGCTTCACGTCACCCACCACTGGAACAGGCCACTGTCACACATTTAGGCCCAGGCACCCAGGCAGAGGAGAGGTCCCGTAACAGAGAATCTGGCCTGATGTCAGCGCAGAATCTGTCTTCATGTCATAGCAGAGAATCAGGCTTCACGTCACCCACCACTGGAACAGGCCACTGTCACACATTTAGGCCCCGGCACCCAGACAGAGGAGAGCGGTCTCGTAACAGAGAATCTGGCCTTATGTCAGCGCAGAATCTGTCTTCATGTCATAGCAGAGAATCAGGCTTCACGTCACCCACCACTGGAACAGGCCACTGTCACACATTTATGCCCAGGCACCCAGGCAGAGGAGAGAGGTCCCTTAACAGAGAATCTGGCCTTATGTCAGCGCAGAATATGTCTTCATGTCATAGCAGAGAATCAGGCTTCACGTCACCCACCACTGGAATAGGCCACTGTCACACATTTAGGCCCAGGCACCCAGGCAGAGGAGAGAGGTCCCGTAACAGAGAATCTGGCCTTATGTCAGCGCAGAATCTGTCTTCATGTCATAGCAGAGAATCAGGCTTCACGTCACCCACCACTGGAACAGGCCACTGTCACACATTTAGGCCCAGGCACCCAGGCAGAGGAGAGAGGTCCCGTAACAGAGAATCTGGCCTTATGTCAACGCAGAATCTGTCTTCATGTCATAGCAGAGAATCAGGCTTCACGTCACCCACCACTGGAACAGGCCACTGTCACACATTTAGGCCCAGGCACCCAGGCAGAGGAGAGAGGTCCCGTAACAGAGAATCTGGCCTTATGTCAGAGCAGAATCTGTCTTCATGTCATAGCAGAGAATCAGGCTTCACGTCACCCACCACTGGAACAGGCCACTGTAACACATTTAGGCCCAGGCACCCAGGCAGAGGAGAGAGGTCCCGTAACAGAGAATCTGGCCTTATGTCAGTGCAGAATCTGTCTTCATGTCATAGCAGAGAATCAGGCTTCACGTCACCCACCACTGGAACAGGCCACTGTCACACATTTAGGCCCCGGCACCCAGACAGAGGAGAGCGGTCCCGTAACAGAGAATCTGGCCTTATGTCAGCGCAGAATCTGTCTTCATGTCATAGCAGAGAATCAGGCTTCACGTCACCCACCACTGGAACAGGCCACTGTCACACATTTAGGCCCAGGCACCCAGGCAGAGGAGAGAGGTCCCGTAACAGAGAATCTGGCCTTATGTCAGCGCAGAATCTGTATTAATGTCATAGCAGAGAATCAGGCTTCACGTCACCCACCACTGGAACAGGCCACTGTCACACATTTAGGCCCCGGCACCCAGACAGAGGAGAGCGGTCCCGTAACAGAGAATCTGGCCTTATGGCAGCGCAGAATCTGTCTTCATGTCATAGCAGAGAATCAGGCTTCACGTCACCCACCACTGGAACAGGCCACTGTCACACATTTAGGCCCAGGCACCCAGGCAGAGGAGAGAGGTCCCGTAACAGAGAATCTGGCCTTATGTCAGCGCAGAATCTGTATTCATGTCATAGCAGAGAATCAGGCTTCACGTCACCCACCACTGGAACAGGCCACTGTCACACATTTAGGCCCCGGCACCCAGACAGAGGAGAGCGGTCCAGTAACAGACAATCTGGCCTTATGTCAGCGCAGAATCTGTATTCATGTCATAGCAGAGAATCAGGCTTCACGTCACCCACCACTGGAACAGGCCACTGTCACACATTTAGGCCCCGGCACCCAGACAGAGGAGAGGTTCATTCAACTTTGGGTTGCCCCGCAATATAATGGTAAAATGAAATTAAAAATAGTATTGAATGAGGAAGTGCCCTGGAGTAGAATAATATATTGTTAAGGGGAGGTAGTTAATATCTAATCTGCACAAGGGATGGACAGGTCCTGTGGGATCCATGCCTGCTTCATTTTTATGAACGTCAGCTTGTCCACATTGGCTGTAGACAGGCGGCTGCGTTTGTCTGTAATGACGCCCCCTGCCGTGCTGAATACACGTTCAGACAAAACGCTGGCCGCCGGGCAGGCCAGCACCTCCAAGGCATAAAAGGCTAGCTCTGGCCACGTGGACAATTTGGAGACCCAGAAGTTGAATGGGGCCGAACCATCAGTCAGTACGTGGAGGGGTGTGCACAGGTACTGTTCCACCATGTTAGTGAAATGTTGCCTCCTGCTAACACGTTCCGTATCAGGTGGTGGTGCACTTAGCTGTGGCGTGTTGACAAAACTTTTCCACATCTCTGCCATGCTAACCCTGCCCTCAGAGGAGCTGGGAGTGACACAGCTGCGTTGGCGACCTCTTGCTCCTCCTCTGCCTTCGCCTTGGGCTTCCACTGGTTCCCCTGTGACATTTGGGAATGCTCTCAGTAGCGCGTCTACCAACGTGCGCTTGTACTCGCGCATCTTCCTATCATGCTCCAGTGTAGGAAGTAAGGTTGGCACATTGTCTTTGTACCGGGGATTCAGCAGGGTGGCAAACCAGTAGTCCGCACACGTTAAAATGTGGGCAACTCTGCTGTCATTGCGCAGGCACTGCAGCATGTAGTCGCTCATGTGTGCCAGGCTGCCCAGAGGTAAGGACAAGCTGTCCTCTGTGGGAGGCGTATCGTCATCGTCCTGTGTTTCCCCCCAGCCACGCACCAGTCATGGGCTCGAGCTGTTTTGGGTGCCACCCCGCTGTGAACATGCTTCATCCTCATCCTCCTTCACCTCCTCCTCATACTCGTCCTCCTCGTCCTCCAGTAGTGGGCCCTGTCTGGCCACATTTGTACCTGGCCTCTGGTGTTGCAAAAAACCTCCCTCTGAGTCACTTCGAAGAGACTGGCCTGAAAATGCTAAAAATGACCCCTCTTCCTCCTCTTCCTCCTGGGCCACCTCCTCTTCCATCATCGCCCTAAGTGTTTTCTCAAGGAGACATAGAAGTGGTATTGTAACGCTGATAACGGTGTCATCGCCACTGGCCATGTTGGTGGAGTACTCGAAACAGCGCAACAGGGTACACAGGTCTCGCATGGAGGCCCAGTCATTGGTGGTGAAGTGGGTCTGATCCACAGTGCGACTGACCCGTGCGTGCTGCATCTGAAACTCCACTATGGCCTGCTGCTGCTCGCACAGTCTGTCCAGCATATGCAAGGTGGAGTTCCACCTGGTGGGCACGTCGCATATGAGGCGGTGAGCGGGAAGGCCGAATTTACGCTGTAGCGCAGACAGGCGAGCAGCGGCAGGGTGTGAACGCCGGAAGCGCGAACAGACGGCCCGCACTTTATGCACCAGCTCTGACATGTCGGGTTAGTTGCGAATGAACTTCTGCACCACCAAATTCAGCACATGCGCCAGGCAAGGGATGTGCGTCAAACCGGCTAGTCCCAGAGCTGCAACGAGATTTCGCCCATTATCGCACACCACCAGGCCGGGCTTGAGGCTCACCGGCAGCAACCACTCGTCGGTCTGTTGTTCTATACCCCGCCACAACTCCTGTGCAGTGTGGGGCCTGTCCCCCAAACATATGAGTTTCAGAATGGCCTGCTGACGTTTACCCCGTGCTGTGCTGAAGTTGGTGGTGAAGGTGTGTGGCTGACTGGATGAGCAGGTGGAAGAAGAGGAGGAGGAAGCTGAGTAGGAGGAGGAGGAGACAGGAGGCAAAGAATGTTGCCCTGCGATCCTTGGCGGCGGAAGGACGTGCGCCAAACAGCTCTCCGCCTGGGGCCCAGCCGCCACTACATTTACCCAGTGTGCAGTTAGGGAGATATAGCGTCCCTGGCCGTGCTTACTGGTCCACGTATCTGTGGTTAGGTGGACCTTGCCACAGATGGCGTTGCGCAGTGCACACTTGATTTTATCGGACACTTGTTTGTGCAGGGAAGGCACGGCTCTCTTGGAGAAGTAGTGGCGGCTGGGAACAACATACTGTGGGACAGCAAGTGACATGAGCTGTTTGAAGCTGTGTGTGTCCACCAGCCTAAATGACAGCATTTCATAGGCCTGTAGTTTAGAAATGCTGGCATTCAGGGCCAGGGATCGAGGGTGGCTAGGTGGGAATTTATGCTTTCTCTCAAATGTTTGTTAGATGGAGAGCTGAACGCTGCCGTGTGACATGGTTGAGATGCTTGGTGATGCAGGTGGTGATGTTGGTGGTACATCCCATGTTTGCTGGGCGGCAGGTGCCAACGTTCCTCCAGAGGCGGAGGAAGAGGCCGAGGCGGCGGCAGCAGCAGCAGAAGAGGCCAAGGCGGCGGCAGCAGCAGAAGAGGCCGAGGCGGCAGCAGCAGAAGAGGTAGCAGGGGGAGCCTGAGTGACTTCCTTGTTTTTAAGGTGTTTACTCCACTGCAGTTCATGCTTTGCATGCAGGTGCCTGGTCATGCAGGTTGTGCTAAGGTTCAGAACGTTAATGCCTCGCTTCAGGCTCTGATGGCACAGCGTGCAAACCACTCGGGTCTTGTCGTCAGCACATTGTTTGAAGAAGTGCCATGTCAGGGAACTCCTTGAAGCTGCCTTTGGGGTGCTCGGTCCCAGATGGCGGCGGTCAGTAGCAGGCGGAGTCTCTTGGCGGCGGGTGTTCTGATTTTGCCCACTGCTCCCTCTTTTGCTACGCTGTTGGCTCGGTCTCACCACTGCCTCTTCCTCCGAACTGTAAAAGTCAGTGGCACGACCTTCATTCCATGTGTGGTCTAGGACCTCATCGTCCCCTGCATCGTCTTCCACCCAGTCTTGATCCCTGACCTCCTGTTCAGTCTGCACACTGCAGAAAGACGCAGCAGTTGGCACCTGTGTTTCGTCATCATCAGAGACGTGCTGAGGTGGTATTCCCATGTCCTCATCATCAGGAAAAATAAGTGGTTGTGCGTTAGTGCATTCTATCTCTTCCACCCCTGGGGAAGGGCTAGGTGGATGCCCTTGGGAAACCCTGGCAGCAGAGTCTTCAAACAGCATAAGAGACTGCTGCATAACTTGAGGCTCAGACAGTTTCAATGATATGCATGGGGGTGATGTGACAGACCGATGGGCTTGGTTTTCATGCGCCATCTGTGCGCTTTCTGCAGAAGACTGGGTGGGAGATAATGTGAACGTGCTGGATCCACTGTCGGCCACCCAAGTGACTAATGCCTGTACCTGCTCAGGCCTTACCATCCTTAGAACGGCATTGGGCCCCACCAAATATCGCTGTAAATTCTGCTGGCTACTGGGACCTGAGGTAGTTGGTTCACTAGGACATGTGGCTGTGGCAGAACGGCCTCATTCTCTCCCAGCACCAGAGGGTCCACTAACACCACCACGACCATGTCCACGTCCGCGTCCCTTATTAGATGTTTTACTCATTGTTCCCGTTCACCACAATTTTGAGAATGGCAAATTTGGGAATGCTTTTTCAACCCAGAAAAAAAAGTGTGCTGTTACGGTCACTACAAATAACTTGACCAGCTAAAACAGTGCAGATTTGGTTGAATAGAGATGTGAGACCTGTTTTTTTTGCGCTGTGTGACAGGTATAGGTTTAATCACAGAATCACACTTCTATCAGCACGCTAGCGTGTGTCTTAGGTTTTTCTGAATGACACTATCAATACCTTCAATGTAAGATTTTCTTTTTGGGATAGATTTCAAGTAGGCCTCAAATACCAGAAATTAGTTATTTTGAGAATGGCAAATTTGGGAATGCTTTTTCAACCCAGAACAAAAAGTGTGCTTTTACGGTCACTACAAATAACTTGACCAGCTAAAACAGTGCAGATTTGGTTGAATAGAGATGTGAGACCTGTTTTTTTTTGAGCTGTGTGACAGGTATAGGTTTAATCACAGAATCACACTTCTATCAGCACGCTAGCGTGTGTCTTAGGTTTTTCTGAATGACACTATCAATACCTTCAATGTAAGATTTTCTTTTTGGGATAGATTTCAAGTAGGCCTCAAATACCAGAAACTAGTTATTTTGAGAATGGCAAATTTGGGAATGCTTTTTCAACCCAGAAAAAAAAGTCTGCTTTTACGGTCACTACAAATAACTTGACCAGCTAAAACAGTGCAGATTTGGTTGAATAGAGATGTGAGACCTGTTTTTTTTTGCGCTGTGTGACAGGTATAGGTTTAATCACAGAATCACACTTCTATCAGCACGCTAGCGTGTGTCTTAGGTTTTTCTGAATGACACTATCAATACCTTCAATGTAAGATTTTCTTTTTGGGATAGATTTCAAGTAGGCCTCAAATACCAGAAACTAGTTATTTTGAGAATGGCAAATTTGGGAATGCTTTTTCAACCCAGAACAAAAAGTCTGCTTTTACGGTCACTACAAATAACTTGACCAGCTAAAACAGTGCAGATTTGGTTGAATAGAGATGTTAGACCTGTTTTTTTTTGCGCTGTGTGACAGGTATAGGTTTAATCACAGAATCACACTTCTATCAGCACGCTAGTGTGTGTCTTAGGTTTTTCTGAATGACACTATCAATACCTTCAATGTAAGATTTTATTTTTGGGATAGATTTCAAGTAGGCCTCAAATACCAGAAACTAGTTATTTTGAGAATGGCAAATTTGGGAATGCTTTTTCAACCCAGAACAAAAAGTGTGCTTTTACGGTCACTACAAATAACTTGACCAGCTAAAACAGTGCAGATTTGGTTGAATAGAGATGTGAGACACTGTTTTTTTTTGAGCTGTGTGACAGGTATAGGTTTAATCACAGAATGACACTTCTATCAGCAGGCTAGCGTGTGTCTTAGGTTTTTCTGAATGACACTATCAATACCTTCAATGTAAGATTTTCTTTTTGGGATAGATTTCAAGTAGGCCTCAAATACCAGAAACTAGTTATTTTGAGAATGGCAAATTTGGGAATGCTTTTTCAACCCAAGAAAAAAATGTGTGCTTTTACGGTCAATACAAATAACTTGACCAGCTAAAACAGTACAGATTTGGTTGAATAGAAATGTCAGGTCTATTTTTTAGGCGCTGGGTGACAGGCTCAACTTGCCCCTGATGTAATATATGGCCAAAAAATAACCACACTGTTGATGGTTAAATGCACTTGGGTGACACAGGCTCAGCCTGCACCAGATGTAGTATATGGCCAAAAAATAATCAGACTGTTGATGGTTAAATGCACTTGGGTGACACAGGCTCAGCCTGCACCAGATGTAGTATATGGCCAAAAAATAATCAGACTGTTGATGGTTAAATGCACTTGGATGACACAGGCTCAGCCTGCAGCTGATGTAGGATATAGCACAAAATAACCACACTATCGATGGTGAAATACACTTGGGTGACACAGGCTCAGCCTGCAGCTGATGTAGTATATGGCCAAAAAATAATCAGACTGTTGATGGTTAAATGCACTTGGGTGACACAGGCTCAGCCTGCAGCTGATGTAGTATATGGCCAAAAAATAACCAGACTGTTGATGGTTAAATGCACTTCGGTGACACAGGCTCAGCCTGCAGCTGATGTAGGATATAGCACAAAATAACCACACTATCGATGGTTAAATACACTTGGTGATAGCTCGTGCTGGCGCACCACAAGTCACAAAATGGCCGCCGATCACCCCAGAAAAAAAGTGATCTAAAAACGCTCTGGGCAGCCTCAAAAAAGTGAGCAAGTCAATAATAGCACTTCAATGATCCACAGCTGCAGATCGATCACAGAATGAAGTCTTTTGGAGGAGTTAATCTGCCTAATCTCGCCCTAACGTCGCAGCTGCAACCTCTCCCTATACTGATCATAGCAGAGTGACGTGCGGCGCTACGTGACTCCAGCTTAAATAGAGGCTGGGTCACATGGTGCACTGGCCAATCACAGCCATGCCAATAGTAGGCATGGCTGTGATGGCCTCTTGGGCCAAGTAGTATGACGCTTGTTGATTGGCTGCTTTGCAGCCTTTCAAAAAGCGCCAAGAAATCGCCGAACACCGAACCCGAACCCGGACTTTTACGAAAATGTTCGGGTTCGGGTCCGTGTCACGGACACCCCAAAATTCGGTACGAACCCGAACTATACGGTTCGGGTTCGCTCATCCCTAGTTACGTATTATTATTTCATGCTTTAAGTTACTGATCTTTATAGACATATATACTTATTCTTAGACTTATTTTTTGGCATTAGCCAGACCCATAAAAGTCATAAAACATACTGTACAGATTGAAATGCATCACCTTTGTTGTATCTGTTCAGTGTACACTGTACATTGCTTTGATATACTATTATGTTTTAAATATCTGAAACCATCGTTTATGGTTCTTCAACAAACCCTTTTTATTTTTTATTTTTTTATTACATAATAATGTTTAGTCCAAAAAGTGTCACAATAAAAAAGCTAAGTACATTTTCAAACTTTCAAATACACACAAGCCTAGTAAGCTACAGTATAACACATAATCAAAACATAAATTACCAATTCGTTTTTAGGAACATTGATGTCTTTAGTGTGTATGAAAATCAGATCAGTGAGGTTTATCTCTTGTCACTGTTGCTATTGAACTGACTGTAGAAGTTCCATTCCCATCATTGTATACAAGGTACAGTGCCATACATTTGGTAGTGGCTGTTAGAGATGAGCGAATCAAAGCTGACAAAGCAGAATTCGCTTAGAAATTCAGGAAAACTTTGATTCGCAACTTATGCGAATTTCCTCACGCTTCGTGGTAACGAACCACATTTTTCCTAGTGGCACGCACCCGAGTGGCACCAGTTAAGGCTCCACCACCTCAGCCGAAGGGAGCTGTCTGTCATTCCCTTCTTCTGCTGGTCCAGATGCTCCTGCTCCTCGTCAGTCATTTCATCAGCAACCGATCACCGAAGTGATTGCCAAGAGACAGCAGTAGATGTGCACGCATCCAACGGCGCAGAAGCTGAACGTGCACGCATCCAAGTTGCTGGTTCTGCAGTCCCTCCCTTTCCAAGTGGTGGACTCTGCACTTTTCAGAGAACGGATGGATTGTGTCGAGCCGAGGTGGAAAGTGCCACGTCGTCAATTCTTTGCGAAAAAGGCAGTACCAGCCCTGCACAAATATGTAGAACAGTAGGTGGGCCAGTCCTTTAGCATGTCAGTGTCTCCCAAAGTGCACAACAGCGCCGACATGTAGAGCTGTAACTACGGTTAGGGACAGTACATGTCCTTTATGGCCTACTGGGTAAATGTGGTTCCTGCACAGCCACACCAGCAACTTGGA